>NW_024884475.1:43102795-43229451 GCF_019232065.1 Centrocercus urophasianus | reverse complement strand
GGGAAGAAAGAAAAAAAAAATTGATTTTTCTGATACTGATACTTCAAAAAAACAACAAAAAAGCCTTTTGAAATTGGTATTTTTGGTAAGGGCTGGCATGAGAGGAGGAAGCAGGACTGAACAAGATCTTGACTTACGAGGTTCTGTTTCAAGAACAGACAGTTTATAAAAAATATTAGCAATAGAAATGATAGCTCACAGTAATCAATGTTTCTGGATAACATTGTACCACTTCAAATATTTTTCTCATGCCATGCAGTTTCTTAGAGATGCATTTGAGGGAAGGAGCTTTTGAACTATGCCCAATCAGTCATCAGGAAGGCTTGCTGCAGGGAGAAACTACTGCTTTAAGACAGTCTAAGAGAATTTGTCTTTATGTATTCAAGCACATCTCAATCTAAGGGAGGAGGAAAAAAAAAAAGGAAATAATACAGACTTCGTGTACAACGCATGGGCTTCACCACCTTCTCTGATTGTTGGCACATGTCCCAGCCTGTTCCCTGTTTTCAAGGTTGGTTTTTTTTTTTTTTCCATGCTCGACGTTAACTCTGTTTTAATTCATTTCTGTAATGGCTATGGATGTTGGAGACATCTGAATAAGATGAACAATTTGTCAACAGAGATGGAAAATGAAGAGGTTATAGTCATAGTGTTTTCAGTGCTTTACTGGTTCCACTAATAATAGTAGTCAAAAATTGCTAAATTCTCCAATAAGGTGAAATGAAAAAATATACATCTGTGGGAGGATTGATAACTGCCTGTTTTGCAGAGGAGCAGTTAGGGTATAGGAAAGGTCAGCAGTTGATCACAGGTCACTTTGAGAATCAGAACAACTCGGTGTGCATCCCAGAAACCTAATCTTCATCTCTCTTGCTCAAAGAGTAAGACAGCTTGCTCTGAAGGAAGATGTCTAGCCTCCTGGGTAGGATGAAATTAAATTAGCATGGTGGTATGTGCTTTGTGCAGCTGTTGGGTAATATGCTTTGCAAAATGCAGGCATCCACAGCAAGGATGCAGATGCTCCACTGCTTCTGGAAGTTAATGACAATTATCCCACTCTTCGATGGCAAATGGTGTCGTGAGGCTCTCATTTCCACAATCCATCATGCCACCGAAGACTTCCTGAGTGATACTTCATGATGGGCTGGTGAGAAAAATATACAAACTCATATGCCAGTGTTGCAAATCAATTCTGCAGCAAAGTGGAAATAACTCTTGTAGCAATAAGCAGTGAGACCTATGAAAAAATCCCCGTTTTCTGAATTTTCAACTTGCAGATAGAAGGAGAAGCCATCAATCATGTTAGAGGGCTTCTATTCTGCTGATGTTTTTCTTAAAGACACACCAGATGAATTCAGACAAGACCAGAATATGCAAAGCCTCTTCCCCCCGCCCCCCCCTGTGCTGGAATGTTGGATATGAGAACAGGGAACCTTTTTTCTCAATTTTTTTTCTTTTCTACTATTTGAAAAGCAAACCTGTAGTCTAGCAAAGGCATGTGTATTGGTTAAGTTGACTGTCAAAATGACTAATTAATTGCTTCACAAATGGCTATTAATCATACTTTAATGAGATATTCTTTTTGCTTTGGCAAATAGAGATTCTGTGGCCATTCTCTTTCCTTGGTACCCTGAGCAGGCTGAAAGCATGCAGAACTCGATTAATCTTACAGCACCACAGCGTGTTCGAACTGCTCACTAGCTGAAGAGAAGCAAATAGCTGGGACATTTAAACTGTCCATATTTCACTGTGTAAATTCAGAAGCACTTAATCATTCTTTCAGGCATTCTTTTGTTCCTCTTCTTGCTGTCTTGTTATATGTTTCACACCTATCTTGGGCAAGAAGAAAAAGTGTTTCCTATACCTCCCATTCCAAACATTAATGAAAAGAGACCACCTATATTTCTGGAAAAACTGTAATCATCTTATGTCTAACAAATAAAAGCAAACTTACTGTTCATGCTCTCAGAAACTCTGGAAATCTACCTATATCTTCAGAGCACACAGTGAATAAAAGGAAGAAGGCATGCTGTGCTGTGATATTATTTCTACATTGGCAGAGATGTGAGGTTTGTTGAAATAGACAGACTGTCAACCAGACTAGCATCCTTGGATAAACTGATACACCTCTTTTTTAGTGAAAACTTGAATTAAGCCAACTTGCACCAGTTTGTTAAAAAGAAACAACAACACCAAGACACAGATAACTGACAGGGGTAGACTTTATCAGGATAGCATGAGGCTTGGTCCTGTAATTGTTCTCAGATGGGCAGTGGAGAGCCTGTCCTCTTGCTGCTTATATCTGAATACACTTCAGAAAGTGATGGCAGGAGTGCCATTTGCTTTAACTGCAATAGCAGCGTGTGGTCTGAACGAAGCCCTGGGTTGTAGGCTGTGTGGTCAGCAGCTACTTCAGGAGCATGGTTTGTTCTCAGGCACTACTGTGAGGTATTAAAAACCACTCACTAGTTCTATTGATGAGATTAGTTGTAAATTGAGTAGGATTTCTGGACGTAGATCAAAATCTGCATGTTTAGGTGCATCTGTCAACATTTTAATGTTGGAGTTTTAGAAGGAAATGTTCCGAGTTTATTCTTCTGTGGTGACCTTTCAGTTTCATCTGAGGTGCCTAAAAGGGGCTACTGACAAAGACGCAGTGCTGAAGCACACAGGTCCTTGATTTCACTCAGTATAGCAATTCACATTGCTGTGTAGATCATTTCACCAAATCAAATGTCAAGATGGTGATGAGTGCAGTATTTCTTCCTTCTTAATCATTTTATTTTATATGAAGTGAATCTGATGGCATTGGTTGCTCACTTTGAAGGCCATTACACTCACAGTTAATGGAGTCCTGTTTGATTCCTCTTTGAGAAGCCAGCTGAAACTGTGGAATGTGAGAGCTGTGGAAAGCATGAACTAGTCAAGAGAAGGTGGCATGGGAAGCTCCTATGGAGAGACAAAAGTTTTGGCAAGCTGGAAGAAAAAGCAACAAAAAACCTTCCATACATGTGTTACATTGGCTTTCAGTGTTTCAAACTGTCTGAAAACTGTCCAAATAATCAACCTGGTAGCTACATAAGTATTTTTTTTTTTTGTAATACACTGTCTGCTGGTGAACAGTATGCAAACCACGGAAGAGCTCTGTGTTTCCTGTGACTTTTAGCTCTAGCAGTTCCTGTGTCCTTCTCCATTAGCTGAAGAGGTGAGTTCAAATACATCAGGAAGCAAACGAATACCAGCTACAGCTGTCAGAAGAAACTCAGCATCCAATTGATGAAATTTTAATTTACTTTCTTCTTGTCCTTTCCAAATGGCTACCTTTGAGTTATCCCACACTGGGGTGCTGTAGGTGTTCATTTTCTGAGAAAAATGTATTTGTTCTCTAAAGGGTACCATAGTGTGTTTTCTTTTGGCAATGGGCTGATGAAAACAATAAATTATTCAACCTAAGAATATCTAAAATGCTGACTCACTGCTGGTTCCTATTTTTTAGGTCTTGTTTTCATTAACTTCTACACGAATACTTGAAATGTGTGGTTGGATTGAAATGTCCTGTGAAATTGCCCCGTTCTCTTCAAATGCAGAAGCCCTCAGCTTCTATTAAGTGCTTGGAGATATTGCTCATGATTGTGTGAAATAAAATACGCTCTAGATTTGACAAGAAAAGATTAATCTGAAACAATTTGCTGCCACCCCTCCCTCTCAAACTAAAAGCTCTGCTCCTACATCTGCAGCAAGAGTAGGAGCTGCTATTGCAGAAACGGTCAAAATGACCTTCTTTCAACTGCTGAGCTTTCTCTGTCTCACTTGGCCAGGCTTGCAGCCTGCGAGGGGCTCTGAGGGAGAGCCCCCTCTTCAGGGTGGGCCTGTCTCTGGTCTGTAATAGTTCTTTTTGTATATTTTAGGGCCCCAAATCAGTGCTGAGCGTGACAGCAACTGTCATAAATAGACGATGGCATCAAGGGCACATCAACTGTTATCTGTGGTCCAGTTTGTCCTTCTGTTCTGTGCTGGTGTAAGAAAATTGTTGGGAAAAAGAAGGTCTGGAAGGGACACCTAGAAGTGACGGGCTGGCTGTGGCTCTGGGCAGCCTGGTCTGGTGGTTGGCAACCCTCACATAGCAGGGAGGTTGAAACTAGATGATCGTTGTGGTCCTTTTCAACCCAGGCTATTCTATGATTCCAGGAGGCAAGGCTCGCCTGTATTTATGTATCCTGCCCTGCTAATCTCCTTGAACATCAGCTTCCTTTTCCAGACCTGCTCCAGCGATTATATTTATTTTTGTATGTCCTTGATCATGTTATCCTTTCACTGTTACAGAATCTGCAAACTTAGTTTCAAGTAGAAACTGAGCACCTCATGTGCTATGTACATTATGAGAAAAGATGAATGTAGGCTCTATGTTTTAGGAAGACCCAGAATGTTGCACTGAGATGAGGAATTAGTGAATGAAATTATCAGCTTGGAAATAAGAGTAGTTAGATGGCCAATTAGCTTTTAAAAACTCTTCAGGCCAAAGTGAATTTATATGGCTAGAATTTGATAATTGAAAAAACTGATGCTGATGGAATTTTTATTTTACTCTAAACTTTTTTAAAGGAGATGTGTATTCTTATTTTCTGGGCTAATATTTTTTACTATATGCTTTATGATGTTGTTAACGTTCCCTAGCAGTTGTACAGAACCATGAGTTGTTATGGTTTGATCAGCTTTCAGTACTGTTCTGTGATTTCCAGTCTGTGCCCTGACCCACGATTCTCTCAGACATGAGCATTTCAGCAGCGGACTGGATTGTCTCTTGATGTTTTACATTTACCAAAACACTTATAAAATGTTCTAGTTGTTCAACTCTGCAATATTCACTTGTCACTTTGAAAGTCTGTCCTTAGCATCCAGATTGATTGTGGAGTTTACTCAAAGGTGGTTCTTCCCCATCTTTCATCTTATTTGCATTGCAGATACTTCCTTGTTATGCGCCCTTTTTATCTAGGCTGTTTCTTACTTTCTCGCTGCAGTGATTGTGTTCTTTTCTAATGTATCTAAACATGAAAACATCTTCATATATTGAGTGGGTCCTGGGAATTTTCCTTTCAGATTTGTGAAAACAACAAGCTGACAAGCTTCTTCTTGGCATGACACAGCATGTGTTAATCTATGTCATTTCCAGGCTACTTTGTTCCTAGTTAATTTGTTAAATTCTTTGTGAGAACAGACATGTTCCCCACTGAGCAATCAGCACAGCTGCAGGGAGAGCCAGTGGCCAAACAGAGCCCACTGCGTGCTGAGTGTTGGAGCTGGGAAGTGAAGTCAGGCTGGGGGCAGCCCCATCAGGAACACACAACTGCTTTGGGGCTGCCTTTGTACCAGCATGCTGGATTTGCTGCATGGTCAGAAAAAAAAAAAAAAAAGTAAATTGAACTTTGTTGATAGGGGCACTTAGCATTACTTTGATTTAAAAAAGAAAAAAGACATTTAGTGAATGCTCTGAAACATAACGTTCAGATACTATGTTCCTATAGAACTTCTTTTAAAGTGCAAGATCTGCAAAAATAGTGTTATTAAAGTACTGTAGAACCTCGCTGTTAATTTTAGAAGCCTCAATTGACGGTGATCTCTTTAGTGGGGCTCTGCGTTTGAACTCTTCTGTCAATGGAAGTTGGGTCTCTTCTAAATACGTCATCATACACTTGTGTAAACACTGGTGGCAGGAAGAGAAATTAAGTTCCTTCTGTTTAGGCTTGGTTTTATGTAGGGCCCCTCAAAGATCATCGACGTGGAGACACCACTTGATGAAGAGCTCATGGAATTCTGGGACTCTTCACAATTTGTGCATCCCAAATGTATCTGTGAATGAGGAGGAACGTACCACCGCAAATTCCCATACAAGTCTGGAAGTTGGCTGCTTCTTCCACATAACAATGATAAGACAAGAGATAATGGCTTTAAGGCACAGTAGTAGAGATTCAGGTTGGATATTGGGAAAAATCTCCTTTCAGAAAGAGCAGCGAGGCACTGGCACAGGCTGCCCAGGGAGGTAGTGGAGTCACCATCCCTGGAGGTGTTCGAGAAATGCGTGTGTGGCACTGAGGGACATGGTTAGTGGGCATGGTGGGGGTGGATTGGGGTTGGACTCGATGATTTTTTTAGGGTCTTTTCTAACCTTAATGATTCTGTGATTCTAAATAAGGCCTTTTGTCCAACTGAATTTACTACATTGACTTATTAATTGGTATTCAAAATAGTTTCTTTGATTTCTGTGCAGGACCTTTGTTCTGCAAGAATCCAAAGAATTTTTAAATTCACAATCCGCAAGGTAAGGGATTTCATTGCTTGCTTAGCTGCTGAGTGCTCACTATCCACTAGATGCTGGGCCACCACTCTCCTCTGCTGCTTGTTGTGACAGTGGCAGGCTTTGTGGCTTGGAATTAAATACACACCATGCTGCTTGAGTGTCACTAGCAGTAACACTGATTGCTAGCAGCATTCCGGTGAAACGGGTTGTCTGGACACATACTAGCATGTAAAGGGATATTTAGACATCCCACATCAGAGGATTTAATTCCAGTTTGTCAGCTCTTTTCCTGCAGCACTTTCAGGAAGACTGTGGTTGACCATAAGGTGACCTGAGGGATAGTTTTTTTTTAATTTAAACTTTATAGCACAGATACCTAAGAATATTGCCTGCAAGTTTATGAGGCTGGTTTTTGCAAATAGGAAAAGATAAAGATAAGGTCTTAAGAGTGTGAAGCTGACTGACTTGTGGATGTGAAACAAACAAAAAAAAAGGTGAGCCACCAAAGGATGAGCAAGGACAGGTTTTCTTGGGAGTTCAGTTCACACTTGCCCACCTTTGTGAGTCAGAGTTGTGAAAGCACTTGGTTCCTCTGTAGTGTGCATGGAGAACAAGTACATCTTTGGGGATTCCAGCTTTCTTGGAATGCTGTCCCCTTATCTTAGACATAGGGGAAACCATTACTCTTGTCTGTAGTATCTCATGTTGCTCAAAGGAGGCTGAGAAAATGAGGCTGAGTGCTACACATACATGTTCATGTTTCTTCGGCTCTTTTGTGGTTTGATAAAGTGCTATAAGAGCAGCTGGCTTGCTTTGCTGGGTGACTGGAGAGTCAGCAATTCACCACTGCCTTTTGCGGAGGTTTTTTGTACTGACAGTCCTCCTTGTTAACCAACCATCACTTCACATCCACGGTTGAGTGTGTGAACAGAAAACTTTGGGGTGCCCACACTGTGCTTAGGTTTGGCAAGTCCTTACCAGGCTGTCCCCTACAGCTGCATGCCAGTCAGTGATGGGGGCTCATTGCTGGTTGTGGCCTGTCAAAGGCTCTGAAATGATGTTGAAATGAAAATGCTATAGCAGGCTAAATGACTGCTGTAACAGAATATTTTGAAGTTATCACATGAGGTTGCCTTTCTCTGTAAGTAGAAATGGGGTTGTGGCAAGCCGTCTGCCTCTTCTGCATGCTAAAAACGGGAAGAAGGTCTCCTTCATAGGAGGCTTAGCTGTGAAGTACTTGGGCCACAGCGTCATTCCTGAGAAAACTGGGGAGAGAAATAAGTGTATACTCATTTGGTAATACCCACAATAATGCACTGAGATTACCTGATCTTTCTTTGCTTTTACTCTCTCTCTCTTCTCTCTCTCTATTTTTTTTTTTTTTTTTTTTTTTTTTTTTTTTTTTTTTTTTTTTTTTGTTTCTTACTCTTTCTGGCTGGGGAGAGAAGGGGGAGTGTGTTATAAAAAGGTCAAACACATAACTTTGCAGCTTTCAGCCGTCTCTATTCTTTTCTTTTGCAATTCTTCTCTCTGATTAAATTCCAGATAAGTCTAGGCACTGTTGCCCAGCCCTTCACATTTAATGATTTTATGCATCACTTGCTCTTGGCACTGTTCACAGGCCTGCCATCTCCACTGCAGCCTGTGATCTTCTCCTCTAAATGTTTGACATCCACCAGCGTTTCTCTTTCACTCAGAGCTGCCTTTTTTTTCCTTATTTCTGGTGAGGCCTGGAGAGGGAAAATGATGGCGGACAACCCTCAGACGGATTACCTAATACCCAAGGATTTTCCTTCTCAGTTCTCTTAATTGTTGTTTATCTTCTTCCCTTTCTATTTCTCTCTTCCTTAAAAACAAAATCCCAACAACAACAGCAAAAAATCCCACCCTACAACTTGGCTGCGATCCACATCCTTGCCCGACAGCTGAATCTATTTGAACGATCAGAGAAATGAACATGCAGCCTTCCTCAGAGGACACTATACAGCCAGCAAATTGGTTAGACCAAGGACAAGTATTTCTGTTTTCCTCCTTGCAAATAAAAATATGCTGTTTCAACCCTCTTATTCGGTAGGGTTTATCAGATAGATATGTAAACTCAAGAACAGCATGAGGAAGGTGAAAAGAGAGAAGGGCTGCGTGCTATTTTTCATGCTAGAAGAATCAGAGTAGCCCAAGGAAATGAACTGATAGCAATATTTTCTTTGTTGTTGTTGATTTTTTTTTTAAAGTTGATTTAAAAATAAACAAACAAAAAGCTTACGCTGTTGTAGTAATCTGTCTTGAATTCTGTGGTTGTAAAAAGTATAAATGGGTGGAAGGAAGGAATTTTGACAAATCACCCTAACGCTACTTCTGGCTTTTATTTACAGTATGATAATCTTCAGCTTAGGAAATCTTTAGAACATGGCTGCTTGCATATGGTGAGAGGTGATATGATTTGATAATTCTGTTTTCTGTACGCTTCCCTTAATCTTGTGCTGTTGTCTGCTGTGGAAGACAGGTAACTGGAAAGAATGAGATACGGGATCTGATGGAGGATATCCTTTCCTATAATAAAAGACAGAGCTTCACTATGTGTAAACAAAGGAACAAGAGTTAAAGCTGTTAAAGCAAGAGTTAATTCCAGTATCAGTAAAGTGACAGTGAGGGGTTGTTTGCTTACTCAGTATGACCTGTAAGAAATTAAGATTCACAAACAAAGCAGCCTATAACAAGAGCAGTAAGTCTAATACATGTGGTCTTGCATCTTCTGCTAATATTTAAGATGGATCACAGCTCAATCTGGATGTGCTGAAGAGCTAGACTGAGTTAGACTGAGTAAAGGATTCAACAGGTTGAATAGGAGTGGCTGTAGAAGACATAAAATTGTGTTTTCTTGGCTGGGTTTTATGATGAAAATGTCTTTTCGCCTGGGTACCTGAAATAAGCTTCAGTGCTTTACCTGTAGAATCAGATGCTTACAATATACGCTTGTGTCTAGTCTGCAATACCTGAAATTTAGGGTTCCAGTTAGTTAATATATGCCTGATTCTATATAGTTCTATATCCCAGTTCCTTGGTACCATTTATGTATATAAACACCCACACACCTGTCTCCATGTCCTTATATGCTATTCATATGTGTATCTGTAAACCATGTGAGTCTTTTACATAACTGACAGTCACTCTATCTTTCCTGCTTTGTATTTACTTCCCTTCCTGATGCTCATGTCAGACGTTCTGTTCCTCCATTAAAAAGGCTGTATTTGAAAACAATTGTCAACTTCCTTGACTTTAAACCAGGAGTTGCATTTGGGGTCCTACTTGGGTCTCCTATGAGCCCATGATATCATGAACACATACCCTGTAGCACTAATTGCTCTTTTAGCACTCTGTCTTTTAGCGCAGCAAGAGTAAAATAGAGAAGGTGGGCCATGGTGAGTAAAGGAAGAGGGAGCTGATGTTGAATTTTTGTTGTATGGAAATGTGTTTTATGGAGGCAAGGCTAGAGAATACAAAGTTGAGGTCTTAGGTAGTTGCTATGGTGAAATGATTTGCATTGAAATGGAGATTTCTACCATTTGGAAATAATTAACATTTACTAAATAATATGGGAATTAAGGGTATGACTTCAGAAGGGCACTAGTTCATTGACATTATGTGGTCTGGCTTCTCTGTGGAGTTTGTAATAGCAATTACTACAGTAGTTCATTGCCCTTTGTAATATAATCTTTTTGTTGCTCTGTGGGGATTACAGCAGCCAGGAGTGCAGAAGTATCCCAATCACAGATGCTGTGAACTCTTTTGGTTGCTTTTGGGAGCTTACAATTGCAAAGCTTATAGGAACAGCTTCTTCCTGAACACTGCCAACTTATTTTGTCTCTTTTCTACTCATGTTTGTCTGCTCACGCACCTTTTGCATTGGAGTTATATATGTTATATATATATATAACAGCAGGATTGCCAAACAAGACACTCATCCAGGTACCTGAGTGAAGTCTTCAGAATTAAGCTGGGATGACCTACGAAGAGAGAGTGTTAAAATCCTCTGCGACAGGACACGAGGTTTCAGTTTGCTGCATGGCAGATTAAGCCCCTCTCCCTCACAAGTAGCCTCCCATTCAATTTGCATACTCATTAGTTACATGTGCAAACCGTCGCTTAGCAGCACAAGCAGTCAGCCCAGGCATTTAAAGTATGTTCCATGGAGTCACTTGCTCTCTCTAAATTATAATTTCAAAGCTTCATCCTATTACTTGTTGTCAAAGCTTGTTAAATTTAAGAACTAAGGTTGACTAATATTTCAATTGACAAACTTTCTGTAGTTTGTCTTTTTTGGTTTAGAATGCAGATTTTGATCTAAGGACCAGCCTGCTATGGTTCTACCTGTTATTCATTGTACAAGGACTACTGGGAACCATCTGCTGTGCAGAGGCAGGTTTCTGGGTCACAGATGGTATTTAAAATGTTTTCAAAGAGTTTCCAAATCTTGCTGTGGTACCTTTCAGAACTACGTGTGTAACTTTTGCCAATGCTTGGGGATTGGTTTTTCTTTTTCCTCCCCAAGAGAGGGTCACTTATTTTTGGACAGGATTCCATCTCCCAGACATGCATTGAAGGCATATTTAAACATTTGGGTTTGGGTTGTGGATCAGGTCTTTGTTGTTCCCCGTTGTGCTAGGATAACGCTCCATGTAGCTAGGATGGTGGAAACTTTATATGTGAATTTTGCCCTTGTTGGTGAGTGTCAGATTATCAGGTTCCAAAGGATGAAAGTTATTTTCTTTGGCCCTACACCAAGTTAGTTAGTTTGCTGATTTTCTTGAGACTGTGACCTATCACAGAACTACACTGACCAATTGTTAAATCAGCAGCCTGGTAAATAAATCCCTCCGCTTTCAATTCCCATCACATTTTCATTAATAATATGATATGTGAGCTTTTCTCATGGTAGGAAAAGAAAAAAGTAGTAGCAGTGTTTTCCCAAAAACCAGTCTTTGTAGCTATAACATCTAAAATAAATTTAGCGTAGACAAGGAATGTACTTTGAATTAAACTTTCTGATGAAGAAACACGACTTTTTGGTAACTTACCTGTACCTGATACCATGCATGACTATTTTAATAAGAGAGCTTGAAGTCTTGTTTCGAACTCATGTTGACTCTCTCTTGCTCCTTCAGAGCTTAGTTGTAATAAATGGTAACGCAGCACTGTTGCAGTTCATTGAGAAATGGGTAAATTTACATTTTCTTTAGTGATGTAACCTTGAGTGTTTCAATGGGACCCTTGGGCCCAGATGTGATAGTTAATAGTATAGTTAATAACTGTTAACAGTTTAATAGTTAATAGTGGTATGGAGATCTAATGAACAGTGTTCAGTGAAATTGGTTTCATATTTTCTCCCATTTTTTTCCTATATTTGCTGATAGGATAAAAGCAAAACAAAGAATCTGTGCAAGAGCAGTTAGTCTGTATTTTGAAGACCTTTCTGTTCCCTGATAGCTCTCATAAACAGTACGTTATATAGATGGCACTGTCTCTTGTGCTCAGCGATCTGTCCTACGTACCACTGTGAAGCATAATAGAAAATGTTATTAACCAACTGCTAGAGATAACACTTGCTAAGAGAAGGCACGTTTCTTCATTCACTGGACTTTCTGTTCACTAATTTGCATTGGCATCAAAAACTAAACCGGAACCATGCTACACTCATAAGTGTATGCTATTTAGCCACGTTTAAGTGGATTGCTGCTTAAAGAAAGTTTAACATGGCTGGCAAGTGGTCTCTATGTTGTACTTCCTTGAGATGATCTTAATGATAGTTATAAAGTGACTTAGAAATCTGAAGTGCTGTCTATTGGAATGGCAAACAGCTGAATAACAGAAGGCACCGCAGTTCAGGCTGTAGAAAATAATTGTGCTCGTGTTTCCTTTGAAGGTTGTCAATACTTTCAGCAATGTACAAAATGCTTACTCTGCTGGAATAGTATTTTTTAATTAAAGTTAAGGCTAAAATACTGTCTGGCTTTAGTGAGGTGAAGAGCAATGTGATACCTCATACTAAACACTAAAGCAATCTGAGCTTCCTTTTATTGATAAATTAAGACATGTGGTACTATTACTCTGGTGAAAAGGGGGAAATTAAGCCCTAAATTTGAGTTCATCTCAAAAATTTCCAGTGAAAATAAATACTTTAACCTTTCATTTATGAAAGAAGGCGTAAAATCTGACTCAGTGACTTTTTGCTGAGGAAAAACAACAACAACAACAACAGAATGACTGTTGAATCACAGAATCAGCAGGGTTGGAAAAGACCTTCAAGATCATCCAGTCCAACCATCCACCTATCCCCAGTAGTTCTCACTAAACCACGTCCCTCAACACAAAATCCAAACTTTGAGAATCTAAGTACAGCTGCAATACCTTTTAAAATTTGCTATTTAATCTTATGTGAATTGTGGGAAATATTTCAAATTATTTACCTGGCTGTGGTTCAGAAATAAATTTCCATATTTCTACTGAGCATATAAAATACAAGAAGACTATGCTTTCTCACTTTCCTACTGAATAACTCTTGTTACACTTTAGTGAACCTTTTGAACATTTGCTGGTTTGCTTCACCAAGCGCTTTGACGGTTGCTGGACTTCATGGCAGACACTTGGCTGATGCTGGTGTCAACACATAATCAAATTAGTTTTTCACATTGCAGTAATCTGAGTGGTCTTTTTCAATAGAGAAAAATCCATGCAATATTTCACTTGTATTAAATTTTCTCCTGGCAGTATCCATCAGCTGACCCGTACCACTTTGCTGAAGCAAGGCATGTGCTATCAGATCCAGAACACTTGACAAGCGATGAGATAAAAGAATGGATTGGTGCATTCAAGATGCAGGGTCTTGGTGAAATGAGGCTCTGACACAGGGCTAGAAACTGCCTAGCTTTCCTTCTCAGCAGAGCCCGGAACTGAAGCAGGGAAACATTTGATTTAAATAATAGGGTTTTGATGCAGCTATTTAGATTCTCTTTTCCAGGGATGGATGTTTTTGCAGATAGCAGACTGTGTATACCTATGTGAGTAAATGTGTCTTTTTCAGGTTTACTTTTATGGGAGAGATATTTCAGATGACTTTCTTGTTCTGTGTCATCCTGAATGGAAAATGACTTAGGATGGGAAGAAAATGTGGGGGTTGTACTTGACAGAGAAAACAGGTTATTGGGTGCTTTTTTAGCTTCTTTGTGATGAACAGACTAGATGCTTATACTTCAGTAGTAGCATTTTGCAAGAAGCCTGAGCAACAGGTTTTTCCTCCTCTGAGCAAGTCTGTCCAAACAATATCAGAGCTGCTAGTTTTACCTGCCAAGTGCTGTGCTGCACAGTTGCCAGGCATTTGCCGCTTCAGTTATTTAGTGTTCCAACTTAGGCAGAGATGGCCCAGAACAAAATGACAGGGAAGTTCTCTTTCTCTGTTCCCCACGGAATGAAGCTCTAACAAGAAATAAGGCTTTTTATCAGCGGTGGTAACAATGGTGATGTTTCAGTGTGCTCTATAATATAGAAGAACGTACGCAGAAAATGAGAGGCTTTTGTCATTGGTAGATCACATGAAAATACTTACTAGAGATGGTGATGTTACCTAGGGAAAGCTGACAAAATTTTGGTCATGAAACACATTGCTTAGGAGATCCCGGTCTGTCACAAGCTGGCAACGTGAAAGCTTTAGTCATTGCTTGAGAGAACTCTTTTTGTTTCAGTTTTACCTCAGTCTTCAGAAGGCTCTCTCTGACCTTGACTGCTTCTAACCAGGCTCAGCTGCTGGCTGACATTTGTAATTTAATTGTGAGTGGATGCACAAATACTGAGCAGCACATCTTAATTTATAAAAATTGTTTTTAGTGTGGAGTTTTGCTGCTGAACGTAATCTCTCTTCGCACTTTGAGGGATGGTTTATTTCTCTTTTTTAGTGTTTTCGTCAGAAGAGCTGATGTGTAATTGATTTTGAATGTGGATTAGGAAACTTCTGACTGTGTGTCGTCACATCTATATGCTGGGTTGTTATATTTAATTCATTCTTCTTGTGATAACCTCAGGTTCAGCAGGTGATGTAGAACTTTGGTTAGGCAGATAACCCAGTAATCAAATCATTTGTTTTCTTCTGTGAAGTAAGAGCTGTTTTCTTCTGGAGCTAATGAAAATGTAAGTGTTCTGAGGGTTAAGTTCCAGAATTTGCCTAGCATGATTTATTGTCATTGATACATAGAGTATGCTAGGCTGCAATGAACAGAAATACAAAAATCAACAACAACAAAAAAACCCCATCACTTTAATTTGACCCTTCTCCAAAATACTCATTTTGAAGATGTAGCTCTCCAATATTTACAGCATGTAAATGATATATAGAAG
Organism: Centrocercus urophasianus; assembly: GCF_019232065.1. Taxonomy (NCBI): domain Eukaryota; kingdom Metazoa; phylum Chordata; class Aves; order Galliformes; family Phasianidae; genus Centrocercus; species Centrocercus urophasianus. The sequence goes on along the minus strand of NW_024884475.1, from coordinate 43,214,771 downwards.
TTACATAGTTACTTCAGCCCTTTGATATGCATTTCAAGCCTCTCAGAATTAGAAGTTAGCATAAACTTGAGGCCTTGATTAGGACCCACTGCTTTTGCACATGCACACATTGGGAAGGTTCATTTATGTCATAAGTTTAATCAAATAGAGTTGGGCCAGCACCTGTTGGAGGATAAAAACATCGCCATCTAGCACTTCATACAGTGCATTTAGATGGATATTTGTTTGCCTTATGCAGTTTCCATATCACTACTGTTATTCTGCTGTCACTACTGCCGTTTCTCTGCTTTCCCCTGCATGCACACTGTAAACTGGCAAATGGGCGTCAGCATGACAAAAACATCCTCCCCTTCCTGCTAGGTAAAGTCACATGAACAGCACCGAGTAATGTTTTCAGCTCCAGTTTTGACCAAAAAAAAGAAAAAAAAAAGACACGGGTAAACTTTTCACGGCTGCTTTGTCATTGAAAAGGGAAAATAATTACCAGAAAAATAATATTTTCAGTGACAGTACAGGGTAATTAGTTTCCCAGGGAGAAGACGTTGGTAGCAAGGGGCTTTACACAGGGAGCCTTTGTCATTTTATGGATGCTCATCCATCAGCTGTCAAGTTGTTTCAAAGGGATGCTGGTCGTAATGTTTTCCCCCTGCATGTTTCCCATCATGGTGGCCCAAATTTGCCTGAATAACCATTCGTCTTCCTGTTTGCCTAGTCTGGGCATTGACAATGGGTTGGGAGTAGCAGTACTGCTGTTGGTGCACAGTCCGGGGGTTTCTGGGTTGCGTATCCAGTGTGTGATCACTGCTCGGATGCAGAGGATGGACAAGATGGACAATGTCACTGTTTCAGGCAAGGTAGGCTTAACAAATGGCATAGGGCTTCCCTAGATGGAGCATGTTAGGGGGAGGCTTGCACTTTGTTCTCATAGTGGCAGAATTTCCTCCTTGTTTGGAATCTGATCATAAAAGAGGTACCACATGCTTTCCAGTCTCCTACGTCACGTATCGGGGCATTTTCCTTGAGAGGCAGATGTCTCTTACCTCTGGGTCTGGAATGGCTGCCAAGAAACATTAAAATTCCAGTTCAGCGTGCCTGAAAAGATTGAGGATGCTGACATGTTTCTTGAGTGCAAAATGTTTAAGTTTTGTAGGCATTATCTTCAATATGTGCAATGACCCTACTAAGAGAGAAATAGATGCATTTTTGCTCAGACGTATCAAAGTTTGAATATGTGGCAATAACAGCTAAAGTTTTACCATATGCTTTCCTGCTTTGTAAGAAGCTGTAAGCTCCTGCTTACTCTGCTGTGGCTACCCTGGTCCTGGGGCAGTTGTTGAGTTCAGACAGCTGCTGTAATTCAGGAAAGCAACATGTGATGACATGCAGTGAGACATGATGACAAGCAACATCCATTGACACATGATGTCATGCAACACGCTGACATGTGACAATACGGACTGATGCATGGTGACAAGCAAAACATGACATGCTGACACGCAGTAATGCAATATGCATCAATCCCTCGAGATGTAACGAGTCAACATGTGCATAAGTGTGATAATGTGCAATATATCAACATGCAACATCTGACAACATGACCATACATGACCACAGTCATGTGCCAACACACATGAACATGCCACACATATGAACATACTTTAACCTGCAACAATCATGAAGACACCACATGCATCAGCATACCACATCAATATACAGCATCAATATACCACATGAGCATGTGGCACACCTCAACACGTATGTGTCGTGTGAAGTCTTCAGGTGTGTCAGCACACGTGAACATAAATGAACACTTACAAACCCACCACACATGTGAACATACACAAACAGATGTTAAGACCTCACGTGTGAACATGCTCTGCTTCAACTCATCCAAGCACACAACATGCTTGACCTGAACACCTGTGAACAGACACTACGCATGGCTACGTGAGTTTCTCTTTAGCCCTTCCTGTGCCTTTATGTGGAACAGTGCCTAGGTGCTCCTCTGACGGGTCGAGCTGCAGGCAGCAGATGAACTTTTTCTGGGATACATTAAGTGCTAGCTCTTATTCTTAAGTGTGAACTCGAAAGAATTTACTTCAAATTAATGTCTATGTGTTAGCCTGAGTATGAACCTGTCCTTCTGGGAAGGGTGAACAGACTTACCTGCTCAATTCATTTTGCTGCTGTCCTTGAAAAGATGCTCCAGTGCTAGGACATTAATGCCATTTGTTTTGGGCTGTTCTCAACAGAAGTGCTTAGCTTCACATCCTTATCAAAAAGCATGTGAATTATCTTGCATCTTGTTCCTACGTACCCAACAGAGTTACACTGTCTATCAAAATCTTTTGCTTGCTCTTCTTTGGATTTCCCTTTTTGTTTTTGATAGTTAAGAAGTCAGGAAAGTTTGGAAGTTTAGCAGTAAGAAGATTAATTTATAGCAAGTTAATAACTAAATCAATTGAAAGCATATTTCAAGATGGTGTAGAATATTCTTTCTATTGCAGTAAAATGCTATAGAATTTCAATCTGTTTTGTTGCAGAGGGTTTTGTTTGGCAGCTGGCTTCATATTGAAGCAGCATAAGAGAACTGGAGGTACATGCACTGTCCAGAATATAGATTTTTGTGTAGTATCCATTTGTAGCAACAAGCAGTGGTGGGCTTCAGAGCCTCTCTCTGCTTTGGGTTATATTTTAGAGACTTGTAGAAAGTAAAATTACAATTATCTTAACTGCTGTAAAGCTTTCTTAATTTCTTCTATTTTTGAGTTAAGTGAACTGTTTAGGTTCACATTTAGGCTCCTTTAATGATTTTTTTTTCTTTTTTTTCCTTTTTTTTGGTCCTGGTATAAGGGTACTTTGAGGCTCAGTAGTGTTTACACTACAAGAAGAAAAGTACTGGCAGTGGGTGACTGTTGAATGTATGTAATGTTAATAGACAACTGAAGCTGTGCATTTTGGAAGTACTTCTTAGAAAAGTTCAGAAGTAGTGCCCACAAATGAAGTTAGTCTTCTGAGCATCTCCAAAGTGAAGACCTACTGAGTGTGTTTATGCTAAATCTGCAAGTCATACCTGTGCATGGTCAGCTTTTCTATCTAAGCTCACAGACCCTAAGGTGTTAGTCTCAGTAAAGGCAGACAATGATCTTTATTTTAATTAATTTTAAAAGAGGGATTTATAGTATGAGTTCAGTTCAGTTGATAGCTGTCACACCATGTCTTATAAGATCTGGATCACTTTAAGGTTTTATTAGTGAAGCAATAATACAAAAACTTTATTGTAAATGCCTGACAGTGTGGATAATCCAGGATTTGAGAGCAATTAAAAGCAGGCTGATGAACAAGAAAGCTGCTTCCTTCAACAAAATTTGAAGAACCACCAGTTTCCTCAGTCATATTGTGTTCACTGTGTAGGTTTATCTTCTAACATAATCCAAGAAGTAAATTGGAACAAAAGATCCACAGCTGACTGTGACCCCTTGGCAGTTATGTAAGAAGAAAGTAAGAACAGGACAAAACTGTGGTGATAAAGTGATAACTCCTTCAGAATGACCAACCAGCTGTCAGCAGTTCTGTTTCGGGACAGCTGAGGTGTAGATGGTACCTTGCCCAGTGATGGTGGATTTAGGGTCTGTTGACCAGTGGGATATTTCTTATTTCAACTAAGTAGCAAGGTTATTGCAGTCCCACGGGAAATCCTATTAGTATTTTATATGGGGGGCATTCATTTTCTTCTGTTTTGGTCAAGAATGTCCTCTAAAAATACTGTGCTCACATGCATAATAGTACTTTTCCAGCCAGTAGTTTTAGTCAGTAGTCCAAAACATTCAAAATACAGTTCACTGCTCGTTCATTGCAGGAAGTCATTTTTGTTATTTGCTTTCTCACAAGATCAAGGTTAGCAACATAAATATAGCAAAGGACCTATATGTAAAATACCTTTCTACTCTGATTTCTGCCTTTTCGAAAGTAAAATTCATCTTATTTTTCTGTGGGAAGTTTCGCTTTTATAGTTGTACTTTGTCACACCAGACCTGGGAATTTAAATGTATTTTTGTTTTAGAAAATAATGTTACTTTTTCGTGCTCCAGAGCTGTTTTTATTCATGATTATGAACTCAGTAAGTGACATAGTTGTAACAGCATATTGCCTACTATAATACAGCAAAATGTATTTTTTCTCCTGTTTAATTTCCTGTTCCATTATCATGGCAATTGTTTTCTTTAAGTGCAGAAAAAACAACTTATGTGACTGAATATTCACACCCATGAACACTACAGGCTTTTCACTTAATAAGTGAAAAGAATGAACGCTTTATTATTCTTTCCATCTTTACAGTTTACATATATACCATCTATTAAATTTGGGTAAAATCAGTATCATATTGTGTGATAGATGCTTCCCGATGTTTGAAGAATGTGTTTCTGATAATCATGCTTGATAAGAGACTTGATTCATTTTCCTAAACAACAATCTGGCATTGCATGGACTTTCTTCCAAGGTGCTATCCATTTATAATCAACCACGTCGCATGCTCTCTGCTGCTGACATCAATGCTGTAGGAAGCTGGACACAACAGATGGAACGTTTTTGGTAGTGCTTCCAGTGAAGATGCTCCGAAACACTTTATAAGCAGTAAGAGTCAAGATGTGTGTTAGCTCACGAGACTAGAGGGCTATTTCTGGAATAATAGCGCAGATTAAGCAGTATGAGTGTTATGTCTTTCACTAACTAATACCAGTTGGTAAAAACTAGCCTGGAGCTAAAAAAAATTTCAGAAGATGGCACAAACGTCTGTTCCCCACTTCCAATTTTCCTACTGTTCTGATGCACCTCTTTCAACTCTTTGGACTGGGAGACTGTTCTCACGTTTACAGAGGCTGAGGCCCTCACAGAATCTGGTTATATCATGAAAGAAATGTGTTTCTCTCCACTCTTGAAGAACAGTAGCTGCCATTAATCCCACTAATGCATGTCTTGGCTCCTGGAGAGACCCAGAGAAGCACATTCTCCCCCGAGGTGGCTCTTGATTGAATTTGCTCACTCTGGAGCAGACTTCATCTTGAGGAGTACAAGAAGGGATCAGTGAGGCTTCGGTGGCACTCTTACTTCTGTAGGCCTGTTGAAGATTCCATGTTTAGAAGCAGCCTTTGCATGTGCTGGTGTGTCAGACGGGCCCTACTGCTGGTCCTGGAGGAGCCTCTGAGATTTTCCCTCCTGCATGTCTCACCCGGAAGAACAGCCTGCTGCAATTGCTGACACAACTGTTTCCCGCCCTTTTTTTCTGACACTGGCAGCCATTTGGTGCTTTTGCCCGAATAGGCCAAGGTTTCTGAGAAAACTAAAGTATATTGCTGCCTACGTCTGATCTTTTTTTTTTTTTTTTTCTGTCCCCAAGGCCTTTTCTTTTAACATCTGAAGCAAGAAGTCGGACTTTTTAGTAGGAGAATTTTTGCTAGCATCGATGTTGTTTCCCTGGTAAAGACTCTTTTCCTTTTTTTCCTTTGTAAGTCTTTGCATTTGTAACTCCAGTAGCACTGATGAGCACCGTGTGAAGCTGGTTCATAGCAATAGGCAGGCATGAGAGGGTGTGCTTACAAAGAGCAGCGGTCAGCAGAGGGAATAGAGGGGGGCTGGGAGCAATAATACAGACTGAAAAACTCAGCATTTGTGCTGCAACAGAAGGAATGGTTGTTAAAGTTTAACAAAAGAAGATTGTTTGTGCTACCTGTAGCATTCTTTGCTGCAGGGGGTTGTACAGTTAAGCTGCTCAGAATTTTTTTAAATAAACTGGCTGCCGTTCTAGGCATTGACTTCTGTGATTTACCTGTTTATTATCTTCTGCCCTTGTAGAGCAAATAAATATTTAAGCTCTCAAGGCTGTGCTCTGACTCTCCAGGCTGGTTTTGGCCCTAAATCTTGCATATACTTCATATACTTTCCAAATAGAAGTGATAAAATCATTATGTGAATTTGTATAAATTAAGATTCATTTAGGTTTACCAAGCCAAGAAAAGGAAGACAAAGAGTGGCAAACTATGCATAACAAGCTCTGTTAAGGATTTAATACTAGGGTGACTACTTGTACAATTAGAAAGAAAAACATATAAATATGAGCTCGGATGTAGATAGCAGGTCAGCTGGAGGTAGATCAGGCAGAATTAATGTATAGGATAGAATATATTTGCTAATACTTTTAAGTTTACTTCAGACTGCTAATGTTAGAACGGTAGGTAGTGTAATGCAAAGAAATTTGCTTACAGGCATCTGTAAGAGCGCACTCACTGATGATAAAGGAAATATTGATATGCATTTATACTTAAGGTCATACTTGATGCTAAAAGGCTTATTGTGTACTTGCAAGGCTTAACAGACACACACTTGTTATCTACCATCACTTATACGCATCCTTTCTTGGTTTCTTTTAGGGCAACTCAGCTGGGCTCACCCTATCTTAATAGGGAACCTGCAATCTGAATTTCAAGCACACCTTCTTTGAGAATTCACGGAGAATTGCAACACAGAGGGGAAAATGTGAGTTGAAAATCTGTATGGAGATAAAAACTCAACCAGCATGATTTGTCTTAAATGGCAATAAGGTTATTGGCATTCCTTAGTGAGGCAAGCGGTTATATAGTCTGGATTGCTTGTGTATGCAGCTTCTAAATAACTTTCAGTTCAGTAAATGAATTGGCTGTTCAGAGATCCCAGAATGACAAATGTGAAATCCTATGGCTTCTACTGGATGTGACTAAATAAATGTAAAAAATGAAGGCCAGAAACCTCCAGGTCTTTTGAATTTCCACTTGTGTCACTCAGATACACTTAAGAGTAGCTGCAAATACTCCCTTGATGGAGTCAGATTGCTTCTTTATTAATTCTATTCATAAATACACAATGGGTGTCCAGTGGAGCACTTAAGACCCCGATAATCAAAAGCTTATTGTGTGTTTGAGAAACTTGAAAAGGAAACTCAAGTAAATACCAAGGGAGAATAGAGTAAAGTTAGAGTTTTTCTTTCTAAACCAGCAGGAGGTCATCTAAAGTATAACGTTATGCACAAGTTTGACCACTGAGGTTGTGCTGGGCAGTGTGGCTGTGCTCAATTACAGTAGTAAAATCAGTGTGTTTTACAAATTGATCCAGCATTCCACAGATGGCAGAATAGCATATAGACTTCTACTAGAGTGGGGGGTGTGCTGCAAGCCCTGGGATGTGAACAGTGTTTTGCTGATCTTTTTCCTGTGTCCTCTTGTATCTGATACCTGGCAAAAATGAGGCAGCTAGGCTAAGTGCTGAGGTGACGTGCATTGTGGTAAAGCCTAACTGATGAATTTGTGGTAATGGGTGCATCTGGTGAAGAAAATCAATGGGGCATTGAGCCCCTCCTGTTATTTTATGGAACCTTTTCCATGACGGCATGGCAGCAGAAGATCTCACATGAGGAGCTATGAGAAGTACAGAGAACTGGAAATAAATACTCCTCTGAGATAAACAATAACATTGATCTTGGCTGAGCATAACTCAGAATTTCTCCCAGGACCCCCCCGTCAGGTCCTTTGAAACTGCAGCTCCTATCAGGTCCCATGCTGGACACAATTGCCTAGTTGCTTTTGTTTGGAGAGATGCAAAGCTACTCAGCATTTCTCCTGTCATTTACTGATGAGTGTAAATGATGGCAACACAAGTGCTCTTTGTGGACTACTGTCCTTTTTTTTTTGAAACACACAGAAACAGAAAGAATGGAAGTTCCCAGACTGCTGAAGCAGTAACGGTAAGGTTGGATTTTCAGACGGATTGCGTGGAGGAGTAAAGCAAGGAGAGTGCTGCTGCTACCCTATCTGTTGAGGACAGATTAAAAATGTGTCCTTGTCATCTAAAATTATTTAGTAACAGGAATAACAAAACACCACAGATATAACAGAGGCAAACACTTTTTTTTTAGTGGAGAGGAGATGGTAGGATTACAAAATCAGTGATTCAACCACAAAATCTTCCAGGTAATGCAGCACTGAAGATTTTCTTACTCTACAGTTTTAGAACAGTGTGGGACCCTTCTGGCTTTTGAGTTGCGTAGCTTGTAAAAGAGAGGTGATCTCACCCCATGGCCTATTGCACACAGAAAAATGGCACCCAGCACTTCCTCATGGTCAAGAGGAAAAAAAGTAGCTGCACCTGCTGTGTCCATTTGCACAAAAAAAAAAAAAAAAAAAATAAAAAAAAAAAAAAGTGTTTCCAACAGTGTTTACTGGAATGCAAACTTGGAACCTTTATCATCTTGAAAATGGCACTGTTTCCCATGTCTTCAAATTTTGCCACCAAATAAGAACAGAGCTTATAGACTTCTGCTGGCAGAACAGAAACAAAGCTTGTTCTCTGAATGCTAGGAGAGGTCAATGAAATAGAAAGTAGAAGTAACCAATGGGAGTCCAGATCAATAGATCTAAACTAAGGAGAGCCCTCGATGGTCTGTTTCTACCTGATGCTTTTGTCCCCAAGATAAACGCCAGCTGCTGTAGCCCTGCCTTGCTGTGAGGCTCAGCTGCAGCCATTGGTCTCAACAAGGGCTGCCTGGACTGTGGAGCCACCTCTGATCACAGCAATGATCAGAGTATCAGCAATGATACAAGGCAGCACAGTGGGAAGATGCCCCCAGACAGGCAGGTAGCTTGTGCTACAGGCTTCCTTTCTGCTAGTTGTCCTCTGTCAGTGTCCAGTGTTGTGTTGCTGTTGTTGCTGTTTTGTACATTTATATAGTTTTCTTCAGCAGTCTTCCATGTTTTACATCACTTACAGGCATGTGCATAAGAGCTGAATTGTTTGTCAGGTGAGGGCTCCTCCAGTCATTGCACAACGTTTTTGTGAGATAGGAGTTTTTAAGTAGAAAACAGGGAGAGCCAGCAAATCATTTGGGGTGAGACAATGAAAGGAAAAAAATCCCACCTAAACAATAGATGCTTAAGTAGAAAGTGTTCCAGCTCCTTCCGACAAAGAGCCTCCAGAGGATTACAATGCAGTCAATGTTGCTTTAATTAAATTTAATGCTGTGTGAAATGCACTCTGAGAAACTTTGATGAATGACTGGGGCAATTCATGCGGCTCACTAAAGGGCATCCAGCCCTTGCAGGGGTGTCAAGCCAGGATGAATTGGTTAGTACAGGCATGTTTATAGACTGCCTAAGGAACCTTGTATCTGTGTGGTAATGTCAGAGATAATGTTATGATTCTCTGGACCTTGGGGGGCTTTGGTGACATGGTTAATGAGATAGCCCAGGGAGTGTCCCAGTAGGTTACTTGCAGACCTCCCACATCAAAAGGAGCAGCTTCGCCCCTTCTGAGCCTGCCGTCCTCTAGATCTCTCTGCTGGCCTTCGCTTTCCATAGGGCCACTTCTCACCTCACTCCTCCCCCTTCTTTCGGGTTCTTAGTCAACATTAACTTCGGCTGCCAAAATTCAAAAGTTGTTAGTTTTTAATTTGGTTTCTCTTTGACCTACCGACACAATGGCTTTCGAGGATTTTATAGAAACACAAGCCACTGCCATTACCCTCCTCCCAGAGCCCCAAAACAAAGGGAAACGAGGAAAAAAGAAACCTAGGCAGAGGAGGAAGAAACGAGGAAACAAAACTTAACTCTCCCTCTTTCTCTGTTCCCTCTCTCCTCACCACAAAAAAAGAGAGGAATGTTTCTCTCATGCAGAGTTTGGTTACAAAGCAGTGAGCTCTGCTGGTACAACTGGGCCTTTTATCTGCTGCACCCAAAGAAGTGGAGGAGGGGGGGAAACAGTGGATCAATTGATAAATGAAAGTCTGTTACTCAAGTGTGATTTAAAGGCTTGATTATAGGTCTGTGGAAAAGGTTGTTTAACAGTTTCTCTTTGTAGGGGGGAAAAACTCACTGTAGGTTTGGTTTAAAATGAGGTTAGGTGGCAAGTAAACATTCTTGTAATAATACAGCTATCTTTGCAAAACGGTCAGGAAATGGATTTTTGGGATTACATCATTAAAGTGAGGCATACATCAAAGTAAAATGCAAGACCATCTCAAATGATCCTTTCCAAATGAAAAGAATCCTGAAGTTGTTTAATTGTACTTTTGAAATTCTGTAGCAAAGAGAAAGGGAGAGCTGGTGAGGAATTGCTTCTGATAAATTTCAGATCTCTCAGATGTAGCAATAGTGAGAAATGCCCTCATTTCTGTCTGGCTTAAGGCTAGTGGTCTTGGACAGAGAAATAAATACTGATGTGAAATCAAGATGAGACCTTCTGAAAAGGCGTCAGTGGCATGCTAACTGATCTTGCCTGTGACCTTTATGAACCCCCTCCTCTCAGAAAGCTGAAAGTTTAAGATGGGGTTCATGAATTTCAAGTGTTCTTCTCATTCAGTTGCACTATGGAAAATTTCAATTATTCCGAACAGTACTGAAGCAATGTTGTATGCATATATATAAACAGACTTGTTTATATGTGTCCACTTACATTTTGGCAGATGTTCTTGGTCCCATTACTATGTTCTTTCAAATTCTTTCATAAAGTTTGTCTGCTCCTCAATGCCCCAAAACCCCAACCCAAAGCCGCAGGTCCAGGCTAGTCGAGTCGTCACAGTGGAGTGACCAAAAAGTCACCACCATTCTGCAAACATTTCTATTAAGTAGTTCAACTTGGGGCAGATTCCCCTGGCAGGGAGTGGTGGGGAGGTGGTGGTAGATATCTGCCTAGCAAATGATCACCTGAGCAAGTGCTGGATTTAAAATGTTCTTTGGGACAAATGAAAGTCCTTCTGCTTGTTGATAAAATCTTGAGTTATTCTGCATGTGGTGTTGGAATCACATCAACAGCCCTGTCCCAAAAGCCCACAGTATTGTGGTTTTGGCCAGTCTTCCTTGCTCTCAGTGCCTGAGGTGGAACATCTACTTAAAAATTACTTTTCTTTCCATTGGTTGGCAAAAATACCTATACTCCTCCCTGGAGACAACAGCAGCACAGCTGGCCTTTGCCAGTGCAACAGGTGCACCGTGAAGAGCTTCCTGGGACAAGTCACCAGCCTTTCTGGTGACACACTGTAAATGTTGAACTGTCTCCACTGAGCTCTGGGGGCTGCTTCCAACTTTGTGGAAGAAATTCTGAGATAATCGGGGGGGGCGGGAGGCTTTCATCTTTAGAGAGTAGAGTAAACCTTTTATAAAGATGCACCTTGCAGGAGCGTTGGCTGTAGCTGTCGAAGTTCACAGGACCAAAATTGTGAAATTAGAATGAAGGTCTTTATTGGTCTTGTAAATTGGTGAGGAGGCCTTGCAGAGGCTGTCCTAGTTCTCTTCTTATTGCATGCTGAGAACTGATGCTCACCCTTTCCCAGTGAGCTGGAATGGGTTGCTCAGCAAGGGAACGCAGAAAGTGGGCAGAGTCAGGCAGCCCCCCTCCTTTACCCTGTCTCTGTTATCTGAAACAGCAATCCAGGTAGAAGCACTTAAATGTCATTTATTTAATAAGTTACTTTCTGCTGGCCCATATTGCTGTAATGAAGTTGTAACTAGATCAGGGAGGAAACAAATGCCAGATTTGGTTTGGTAACTTGTCTTGCAGGGAAGAGGGAAAAAGGCAGAATAAGTTGAGTGGTTTCCAAGCCCTGAATCTATTTTTAAATAGGTCTCTCTCAAACTGTAGTCACAACAACAATCTTTGCTGTAGTTAATGGGCTGTCAGTGTATCCTTCATGTGAATGACTGTTTTCTGAATCAGAAGGTAAAGACACAGTGGTGTAGTCAATGGGTCAGTGGCAGTAAGTTTAACAGAGGACCATGAAACCACAGCGAGGAGCAGTCTCTGATGACTTGAAAGTAATTGCAAGGTCAAGAGAACAACAAACAGTGTCACTGGTGTGGCTAAGGAGCATGTTTATGGCAGCCAAGTCTTGAACTTCCCTTTCCCAGTGCATCATGCTCAATCTACAGCAAATTTTTCCAATTGTTTATTGCCTTTAAAGGATAAAACAACAGAAAAAAAATTCAGCTTATGCTTTCTGATGAAATAAGTTCATGATACGATGGTTCAGGACAGCTGTTGTGCTGAGCTGTGAAACTGGCGTGGAGCTTGGAATCCACTCTTGGGTTCTATGTGTCGTGGCCTTTTGCAGTGTTCCTTGCAAAGAAATTAAGTTCTTACTTTTTGGGATGTGGAGCTCAGGTGAGAGTTAACTGGATGAAAGGAGTTTTAACTGGATGACGCTCAGCTGATAAGTGTATGTGCAGCAGCAGAGATATGCAGCTACAAATAGAAATTAAAGTCTAGGGTGCGGTGAATGCATGGTAGGCACGACATATGCTTCAAATAGGGTTACAAGAACACAGAGTCTGTTTTCCTAGAGTCAGTACTGCCTCAGCTGTAGTAACTGACTTGTTCATGTTGAGCATGCAGATCATCCCCTACCAAGAGGTGGCTTAGCTTAACCATGGGGTTGCAGTGGGTGGGCCCAACAAGGTGGACTGGAGCTGAAGCTCTGTCTTTCACTTGGAGCCTCCATTCTTTCGCATGTTATAATCTTACGTTTAACATGATCTTAACACAGGTTTTTTGTACTCAGTCTTTTTGCATGGTTTAAAATTCATTTCCAGGCTGTGATCTAATGGCAGTAATTGCCTCAGAAGTGCGTATGGTATGGGGTATGTTTATTTTTGTTACAGCCAAGGCAAATGATTACAGGCCTTGGCTTCACTTCAGGGCTCAGCTCTGTTGAGAGAGCCAAAAACAACATCTACCTTTGCAATCTGGCAAGCAGGTCCTAAATACCTTGTGTGAATGTTTGGTTTAATGATACGAAAGGTGGTGAGAGCATGAGAGCAAAGCCCTTTGATGTTACAGTGGATGACTGGAGTGCAAATTGCTTACTAACTGTTGTGGAGGAACCCAACTTTGTCAATATATGATATAATAACTACCACGCTCTACTGCCGAATGGCAGTTTGCTTGCTAATTCTCCTGAGTTTCTGCAATGCTTTGTGGGCAGTTTTGCTGATGTTGGCAGTAGCATGGAAGTCTCAAGTAGCAACGTACCTGTAAGATTTGTCTGCATGTAGGTTTAAGAAACTGTAGGAATAACTCAGCCTGGTATTACACAGAAATTCATAATCACATGCTTGGAGCTCAGATCATGTTTGCAAACTTAGCTATTCCTGCATGAAGTATTTCTTGGCAGAAGTCAGTGATGAGAGAGTAGCAGACGAACTGGGAAGCATTCTAGTTTATCCCCCTGTGGACTCTTCACACAGGACAAATTCAGAAGGTTAGGCTTTGTAAAGACACTGTACCTTTGCTGCTTTACAAGGTGGAGAAGACTCTACATAAAGAATTGCAATTGCAAGTTCTTCACCATGTCTGAAAAGAACTCCCCAACAGGTGCCTGAATGCAGAAATCATGGTTACCCTGCAGCTGCCACAAGTTTCTGTAGGAACCAGGAGTGCTTAGTACATCTTAAGTGTATGAAAAGAAGTTTTAGCCTACTTCAAACATCATTTTCATGATACTCATGACTTACAACATTCTGTCTGGATGCAAGAGACTTTCAAATCCTCACAATCACAGAAAAAGAGATATTAGAGCTTTAAAATTTTGCCTTCTCTTGCTTTCTAGCAAGAATAATCACGTTATCCTAATTTTTACATATTTAAACCTCTCCAGCTTAGGTAGAAGTTGATCTGAGATTTTACTGGGAAAGAGATCAAATTCTCTCCTTGAATTGCAAATGCTATTTTAATATTTTTACGTTTTCTGGCTTTCTCGCTTGACTTCACAATCTAATTGCTCTGCTGCCAGAGATCCTCTTAGTTACATCTGCCTTAAAAATTTAAAGGCAATATCTATTTACATATAAAACAATATGGTTGAGTGTGTGTTCATATGTGTATGTTTGAGGAGGGCGTATGCATATACATATAGTCTTACCAAATGAGAGATGAGGAGACGGTGGTGATAAATGAGGAGGTAAATTATTTTTTCAACAATTGTGGATCTTTACACAAAGGATGAAATTTTAATCAACTGTCTTAGCATGTGCAAAATTATTGAAAATGGTGTGAAGAGCTTATATTTTTATTTGAAATACCATTTGTATAGCCCTTCAGGAGTCTCCTGCTCTTTACTGTTCTTCATCTCAGATGAAAGTTGCTATGGCTGAGAATGTCTGGCTTTGCTTTCACAGTTAGGAGTGTCATAACTATTTATTTAGACCCCTGGAAAACACTGACGTGCTAAGGGACAGCACATACCCTGTGTAAAATGGTGAAATAGAAGTGTGAAACTAAATTTCATCATGATAGAAATATTGTTATCCTTTGAACTGAGAATTTATAGGGATGGCAAAATGCAAACCCAGTTGGTTCACATTCTGAACCTTGAGATATTTGGTGTTTCTGTGGTGATACTCCTACTGCTTCCACTCCATTGAACAATTGAGCCCTTCCTACGAATGTAAAAGTTGCAATAATCTTCATTGCCTTCATTTTTCTCCTCCTAGCCAAGCTGAGAAGTAGATATTTACTTAAGTCCTTGTATTTCTGTATAATTTATCAAAGCTTGTCACAGTCTAGGAAGAGTTTTGCATTTATTACTGAAGGTGGTGCAGACTGGCAATATTTTGAAGGCAGTGAGAAAGAAATGTTGTTCTCTCAGAAATGAGAACTTTCTGTCCATATCCGAGGTGCCAACAGCACCCACATTTTCCGCATCACGATGGCTGCATGGCATTGCTTGGTGAGGCAGGACCACATGTGCTGTGGAGTTGGAGGACTAACTTTACAAACAGAGTTTGTATTTAGTTGGGAAGCCACTGCGAAGAACAGAGCTTCTGGCTGTTGCATTTGTCACAATTTCAATTGCTGTTATGTAAATTCTATGACTTCCAGGCTTTCCGGATTGTGTTGCTCGAGTCCTAGGTATAATTCATTTCAGATTGTGCTAGCTGTAGTTATATTTATTCTGGATGCTTGTGGGAAGTGGTCAGAAACCTACAGGAACCAAAATGAAGTTGCTGCTTGATGTAGATTTGAATGACAGCTTGGACACTACAAAAATTAAAACTCAGCTTCACTCACGAGATCAAAAGTAATATCTTCAAAGTTGTAATTTAGCCTGTTAAGCTGCTTGTAAAGCCTTTGGCTGTATTGTAGGCTTGTGCATCTGGGGAGCAGTGGAAGACCTGGCATATTCTGAAAGACAGAGCCTGGTGGGATTGAGCTGGACCTTGTTACCATCCACTGACACTGTGAGTTCACGGCTCACACCTGGTTCTCCCGAATATTTTGAAACTACTATAGTTAGATGTAAGTAATTATTTTATCCCTATATTATCTGAGATGCAAAAATGAAAAGCAAGGCTTTTAAACACGATTTCTTCAGCAAAATCATAATGAATTGAAAAAATAATCTTAAAAAAGGATATCTACCATGTTGCAGGTGATAATTTAAATGCTTGAATATGTCAGAAAAGGTATTTTAAGACATATTAGTGTGTAGGCAGGAAGCATTTTTCTTCTTTTAGTTCCACTTACCTCCATGTGATATAGAGACCCTCTCAGTGCTGCTCTCAATCAAACCTTGATCCCAAAACTTACTCTATTGCAGCTTCTAGTAGTAGTAATAAACCCCCAAATTTAGCTAGGTCCTACATTTTACTAGTGGCATACCCATTTAAGAAATGACTCGTTTGAAATCTCAGAACCAGTACTTAATAGAATGCACAACAACTTGGAAAAGTTCTCTGCAAGGCAGAGAATTTTCTGAGGCATCCTGAGAGTGTTAGCAGTTGGTCTTGAAATAAATATAGAGAGGAGACGGTAAGTGGGAAAAAATAGAACAGCTCAAACCAAGGTTGGTTAGCACTGATGCAGAAGTGATTACCTTTCTTAGACATAAGTTTTCCTTGTTTTCATTTAATCCAGATGAGCTTTTGAAGGTTAACGTGCTCCTTCTGCATGAAACTGAAGCAGCACATTTAAATGAGAGCAGAATAGATGCTTGCAACATAAAGGAATTACATTGATAAATGGGATGATTTAGAGTGAGAGGAGATGTGCACAGAAAAGGTCAGAATCTGGGAAGAACTCAAGGCCAGCTTAATGTGCTTGTTTCCCCAACTATTGCTTCCCAACAGATTCCACAGAGATCATTAAAGTTGGTGAGCGCTGGGTTATTCAAAACATTATGGACATCTGTAAACTTATTTATCCTGAAAAAAAAATTCTGTCTTTTTCCTTAATGTTCACCAGTAGCTGAGCCAAGCTTGTTTCAAGTGAGGAGGACTTGCGATATCAAAGATTTACTTAATTTTCATTGCTGCACATAAAACATCTGACAGTATTTGCCAAGAAAACTAAAATGCCTCTCTTTGTTTGCACAAGCCAAAGGAAAAGTACAGTGTATCCGTCTGCAAACGAACATCAAAGCACTTTTGCAAAATCAAGGATGGTGACATATATTTGGAGAAACAGTATGAGAGCTGCTTGTCAGAGAGTGATGGGGGTCTCTGCACTTACCAAGCATAATCCCGATTGGAGCCACATCTTTTCTTTCTTCTCTTTATTATCACTTCGTGGTTAACATTTGTTGACGAGTAGGATTAACAGCACATTTTCAATGACATTTAGCTCTTTTAACAAGCTCTCTGCTGTCAAAGGTGGCTGGCCTGAAAAAAAAGAGAAAAGTCATTAAGCAAACAAATCTTTGCCAAGAGTTGATGCTAAACATACCATCACCCTGTGTGAGTTATTCACTGTATATGAAATTTATTCCACGAGACTGTGACCTTGGTGTTGATTAAGCAGAAATCCCTTCTTTTTCTGTCATTATTAACAGCTTTTGGTGTCGTGTGGCCCCAGTTTCTTGCTTTCAGTTGTTCCTTTTTAAGCATCCATTAAGGACGACTTAGTTATGTATCAGTTATTTTATAGTTCTGTTCTTTGTGTATCCTTGTGAGGCACAGTGCCTCATGTTCATGGGGCTGCCAGGACCGTGCTGGGTTGGTAACAGCCAGTTACAGAATCTAGATGCATTAAGGTTGGAAAAGACCCCTGAGTCCAGCCCCTGACCCCCCCCTCCCACTGCACCCACTGACCACCTCCTTCAGTACCACATGTACCCTCTTCTTGAACACCCACAGGGGCGGTGACTCCACCACCTCCCTGGGCAGCCTGTGTCAGTGCGCCACTGCTCTTTCTGAGAAGCTGTTCCAGTATCCAACCTGAGGCCATTACATCTCCTACTGAAAGGAGCAGAGATGCTGCTTGTAGACAAGAGAAGACCACCTGCTTGGGACCTCCTGTAATGGGGAGGGGAGTCTCCGCTACTCGTAAGGGGAAAGGGAGTGCATGCTGGCTCTTCTCCATTTGTTCAGGTTCAGAAGGTCCTCTCTGTAGCTGTAGGAGATGGAGTATCAGTAGGTTGCCCTTAGGTCACTTGGTTTTGAGTGGATCCCAAATATGGAAAATAGTTTAATTCTACCTCCAGCTCCTTGTAAACATAGGATCAGAGAGAGAAATGAACCTTTCTGGTGCCTGCTGCTAAGTATGAAACCGTTTATGGAACAGGAACACTGCAAGTATTCACTTCGGCCCACAATTTCTGAAAGAAAAAAAATAAAGAGCACTCCACCAAAATAAAAGCTGGGTGTGTTTTATCAGATTCTTTTGGGGTGAAGTCACTCAGTGATAAATGGAATAGACTGGGGGAATTATAAACTGAACTTTCTGTAAAGCCTTATGTGATTAGGTTGCATTACAGAGCATAGCTGACACCTCATCCTATGAAGAAAGCCTGGCTGCCCAAGTCTTTGTAGTGACTGGCAAAGATTCCTTCCGTGTTTTGCAATCTCACTGTTAAACTCCCATTTTTGTCAGCCTGTTGGCACTCTCCCTTAGAATAGGACATCAGCTTCATTGCTGCTGATCAGAACCCCTTTCAGGATCCTGACGCATGGTTGCAAGGCAGTGTAGGTGCAGTAATGATTTGTTTCTCATGCAGTCACCAAGCTTATGTGTTTTGCTAGTAAGGCAAGGTATGGGTACTGTGGAGTAGTGGTTAACCTTGAGCCTCAGGACCCAGCTCCCTGCTAAATGTACTGTGAAGCCCAATGTGGAGCTATTAATTCCTTATGGGCATTAGTGGGGTGCTGTTGGCAGCATTATCTCCATGATATGTGTAACATTGTTAGAGATGGGAAGTGTATTATCTTGGCATACCGATGCTCTGCTAGAATGTTAATGCTTGGATCAGGGTGGTTAAGAGGAAGATGTGAATGGATGCAGGGGAAAATCAGTTTCTCATTTACATAGCAAAAGTAAACATTTAATGTTTCAACAAGAGTACATAGAACAGCATACCTTGCAGGGAACGCTGACAGCCTTTTACAGTTGCAATCACAGTAGAACTCAGCAAATCAAATGCAAAATTATGAGATCACATGAAAAGCGTGCAGAAAAACTCTGTAGCTGGAATGACATTGTAGACCTAGAAAATTAATGTTTTAAAAGCATTTTCCTTTTGTCACAATAGATCTGTCTATCAAACGCTTTGATTTTGACCAAGGTACAATCTTTTTTTCCTGCAAATACCTCTGTGACAAATTTCTGCCGAGCTTTGACCCAGATCTACTTAGTTTGAATAAATCAGTATGTACTCTAATTTCTTAAAAGTTTTCAGGTTACTTTAATAACAGAATATTTTCACGTTGGACACTGGCTAGTTTTAAGCTTTTTCTCCATTGATTTATCAAAAGCTAGTTATATACAGTCTGTTACTACCTTTTTCTTTCTTTCTTTTTTTTTAAAGCTTTGAACAACTCAGTTTATCCAATTTTCCTATGATTTTCTCTGCGATGTCCTGTTGGTTGTGGTGTCATAGTATACAGTAACCATACTAATGGAGCAAGAATTATTGAAAGGTGGAAGAGATGTTGTTTCACTGGAAAATATACTGCAGCATCTCCAGCTTAGACCAAACTAGCCACCTCTGTTATCTCTTGCTTTCCGTTGACAAATGGGGCTGGGACTTTGCTGTTAGTGCTTTCCCTTGCAGGTCAAACCTGAAAACAACTGTTGTTTTTCTCCGTAGTATTCTGGGAATCTCCATTAAGAAAGTCCAGCAACATGTTCAGTAAGTGGTTATTTGGAATCCCAGAATGGTTGTGGTGGGAAGGGACCTCCAGGTCCATCTGACCCAACTGCCTGCTCAAATAAGAGACAGAACCCTGAGCAGGATGCCTTGGACTGTGTCCAGGTGGTATTTTTTATAGAAGTAAACTGGATAGGGAGGATGTCGGTCTTTTTTTTACACATCTTTCTCACCATCTGCTTTCCCCAGCCACTTGGAATAGCCAGTTGTCAATTGCACGACACAACACTGATGCTGAGGTTCCCTTTGGGACACTGCTGTAAGGCAGATGAAGTCATTACCATCTCTTCCTGGTGACTTGTACACTGTCACTGAGCTTCTTGTAACACTTGTGACTCTGCTGGCAATATGGGACATTGCAGTGTACTGTCAAGTGGTTGATTTGGTTTGGGTACTGTCATCTTCCCTGACTAGAGGCATTCCCTCTCAACTTTTCTTTTTCAATAGATGAGTGGTGGTAAGAATGGAAGGAGCATAGAATCAGTAAGGTTAAAAAAGACCTGTAAGATCATCAACCATCGAATCCATCCCCACCATGCCCACGAAACCATGTTTCTGAGTGCCACATCTACCCTTTTCTACACCTCCAGGGATGGTGGACCCATCACCTCCCTGGATACAAAGGCAGATTTCAGATCTCAAATGCATTAGTGTTAGAGCTTTTAGACATACAGTATTATTGACGGAAATTCTCTGTTGGGACTCCTTCAGTGCTTTTATAAAGCAGGGGGGAATCATGGAATCATAGAAACACCAGAGTTGGAATGGACCTCCAAGATCACCCAGTCCAACTGTCCACCTACTACCAGTATTTCCCCACTAAATCACATCCCTTAGTACACCATCTGAACATTCCTTGAACACCTTCAGGGATGGTGACTCAACCATCTTCCTGGGCAGCTCATTCCAGTGCCTAAGAGAAGGAGAGGTGAAAGATGATCAGAAAAAAGTGCTGCTTTTAACTGAATATTTTCATGGTGAGTGATTTTTCAGAATATGCTATCTCAAACCAGTGATGACCATCATGGCTTTAGCTGTGGATAAAGAAAAAAAAGAAAAGAAGAACCAGAGACCTCTGCACTGAAATCTGCACAGCACACTGCTGTGTTAATAGTGCAGAAAGCATTTCATAGAATGGCTTGGGTTGGAAGCGACTTCAAAAATCATCCAGTTCCAAACCAACACCCCTCCCTCCCCCCCCCATGCTGCAGGCAAGGTTGCCAGCCACTAAATCAGGCACTTGATCAGGTTGCCCAGGATCCCATCCAAACTTGCCTGGATTTAACAAGCAAGAGTCTCTGCACAGAAAAAAAAAGAGAAAATGAAAAATAGAGAAACTACTGCATTTAAGCCGTTCTTAGCTTCCAACATGCATTAAACTGGGCACGCTTGGGTAGAAATAGATATGGGCTGCAAACTCATGTGACAGTACTGGAGGATGTACTAATCCATTCAGTGATTAGATAACTAGATCTTAATTTAGGTCTGTGAATGATCTCATTGGACAAATGACTTGGGCTGTGTCTGTGGTGTTGGAGCAAGGAGGAGTTTCATGTGGGAAAGGGCTGCAGGTACCTGGTTTCTGCAGAAAGGAGACTTGATGTGTGACCTAGAATGGACCTGGACTAGGATCTAGCATGTCTCCCAGTCTCTTTTGGGAAATGAGATGAACTCGTAGCACCTAGCATGGTTTCCAGGAGTAGAAAATATCTTTAAAATCTTCCCAGGAAATTTCAGAGGAAATAATTTTGCTGTTCAGTTCTGGCTCAAGCAGCAATAATGAGATTTTTCCTTGTTCCAAGAGAAGGAAAACAGCAGTCCAAAGTTCAGTCCTGAATTCCTGCTGGCAGCAGTGGGATCGCATACATGCAGCTAAGGCCAGCATTGACAAGACTACTACTAGGAAAGATGTGATGATTTCTTAGGCTTTCTTTCCATAAGGTAGAAGAGAATAAGCTGAGCTGTATCTGTATTAACTATATCTGCTATATCAGAATTAGCGATACTGATGGTACGCTTAATGTTTTTAATGCCTGTCACAGCCTGGTGTGATTGGTTTCCTTCTGGTGCGTACGAGTGAGGAAACTTGCAGCCTACATAGAACACAGCCTGTGTGGCATCGGCTCCCCTGTTGATTTAGTTTCATTTTCTGTTTATCTGGCTTGCTCAACTGCCTGTAACAGCATTAAAGTGTTCTTCTGATCTTTGTCTCCATGTGTTCAAAAAATGCACTTTTGAAAGCCTGCATGCCAAAGGGACGTTCTGACTGAGAGGCAGCTCTTGGATTTGTTTCAGAAGCCACTGGCAAGTTACAAACTTCGGTGAGCCTTATTTATAATAACCTCTAGTGACAGAGCCATAGCATTTGGATTGGATTAGATTAGATAAGATTAAGCAGAAAGACAGAGTTCCCAGAAATTATTTACTTATGGTACTGACATTCTACCTTGAAGCAGCAGGTAATGGAAGTTTCATGAGAAAGTCTGCAGTCTCAGGTAGTCTGGTTAGATGTGCCTTCCTTCCAACATCTGCCCTGCACTAGGAAATCTTTAATCTGGTGATCGGAAGCATGGTACATGATAAATTCATAACTTGGTGAAAAGAATTGTGCACAGAATCTGTTAACACTCCTAATACCTTCACTCAACCTTAGGGCTCCTGCGCAACTTTCCCCTGTTCATCCACACTGCAGCTAATATGCTAGCAAGGTACTGCATGTGTTGAGTCTCGCTCCTTGCTGTTGATTAGTTTCTTTGTCAGACACTTGGGGAACTGTGGATCCATTTATGTGTTGTTTCTCAGCAATTTCATGGATACTTGCTGACAACTTAATACAGAAAGTTGTTCAGTAGAACACACAAATCCTACCTTGGACTGCAGGTCTAGGTGAGTGCCTGTTGTTATCATTCATACTGCGCTGTTTGAGTCTGAGCACTTTTCCGGTGAACCCATGTCCAGAGGTGACAGACTTGTCGTGCTTCCCTTAGGCTCCGAAGAACTAAACTGCTGAAACAGGCATTAGGCTGACACACATTGTCCATGCAAAAAATTGAGATTAATACATCCTCTGGCCTCCAACTCGTTCACTGTTAAACCTTGTGTCTGTGCCAAGGTCTTGGCTAGAATATTAAAATGATCTCTCTACTTCCATTGCCTGTCACATTGTCCCCTGCCATTTGCCAAAACTTGTTTGCCAAAACGGACTTCCTTTCTGACAGCTCAAGATTATTGACTTTTTTTATGTTTGAATCCATCTTTGGCTTAGTGAGCCCTAACAAAGCCATATTAACCTGCATATCTTCATCTTCCAAGAATCATCTTTGTCCTTCAACTGCTTTCACTTAATTCTTCATCTCATTTCCTTACCATTCTTGCTTCTAGCTGTTTCCAATCTCTATGCCTGTTTATGTGGATCTTGCTGAATAGTGATTGGCCTAATGCTGCTGCCCAGCTACATCAAACATACGCAACTTTCGGTTTTTAAAAAATAGCAAAACTTGCAGTGGAATTTGGAGGAGAGATGTTAAGACCATTTGCTAAGACCACTGCTTCTAAGAAGCACTTGTAGCCTGCTGTTTTCTCCAATAGCTCTCTTCCCAAATTACTTTTTTGACTCCTGGGTACATCTTGCCTGGTTTTGTCTCAAGTAGTTAAGATTACGTGCATCCAATTCAGTGGATTTGTGTTTTTGTCTTAATCTTGAACAGGATAATTTTCAGATAGCTTGTCCACAAAGTGTTGATGGTGAGGGTTCTGCACGTGAAGAAGAGTGGAATGTTACTGTCTGATGATGGAGGTGGTGGTTACAAACTCTTGAGAATGAGTGATGATTCTTTTAAACCTGCAAAAGAGCAAAGAAGTAGAAAGACTGATCTGGAATAAGATGCCAAGACCTGAAGAATTTAATTGTTCTACTGATTTGTATCTGAAGAAGTTAGAACTCACCCAAAGAAGAGGATGGTACTTTTTTTGCTGAGAAATACCAGTGCAGGTGAAAAGCAGCAGAAGTGTGTAAGTGCTCTGCAGGAGAGCCAACAAATTGCAACAGTGAAGTCTTCTGAGAGCTGGCTTTGGGAGCAAGTGATTTTGAGAGAGAATAAATCCACTGAATTATGGTTGCACGTATTAGCTGCTGTCCGCTGGGCATGTCAACTATTTCTTAATTCAAGTACAAGTTTAAGTGAACTGTGGGCTTTTCAAGCTTCTGGGCACTTTGGTTTGAATGCCATTTTCTGAATGACATTGCCTTTGACTCCCAAAGTTTATCTGGTGACCAGCTTTCTGGAGGCTTATTTGAGATAATCGTTTCCTTCTGGAAAAGTTCCTGAAGGTTTTAAGGACATAAATTGCTATTGAACCATTCATTTATCTACAGAAAAGACATGCTATATGCCTACCACTAATGACAAGGTGGAGATACAAAGGGTTGACCTTTTCTTTACCAATAAAAACAAACTGTGTTTTAAGAGAACCACTTTAAGCAAGAAATGCATTTGGTGGTATCATATACTGAGCACTGTTGGAAAAAAAAAAACAAAAAAGCCAACACCTGAAGATGAACTGCATCTTTTGCAGGCAGAATTTAATCACAGGATTGATAAGCATGTAAAATGATGTGGTTAATGCTCCAGGCTTTCCATATTTTGTTGTCATCGTCTTCTCTGTAAGGAAGAAGCACTGTATAGACTAATTCATGCTCCAGACTCTTTTGCAGCCTTGGAGGGACTACATGAACTTTTGCAGTCTTTCAGCTCTAATCCAGACAGTGATTTGGTCATTTGAGTTCCTTGAACTTGGTTTAAGGCTTTGCTAGAAAGCTGCTACTTAACATGCTGAGAGTGGCTGGTTTGTATCGGAAGAGAACTGGTGGGCAACAGGGTTTCCAGAGGATTTCTCAATCCCTTTTCCATTTCTGATGTCTCCTTTTCCTGTATTATAGATTTCTTTGAATAAAAATATGGAGTAACGTGCACTGAACAGTGTGTATGGTAGATACTGACACTTCTAGGCAGCCTGAAAGTAGATAGGAGCTTTGTGTGTAGAGGAAATTCATTTTATGCTGTTAACGGCATATATGACTCCTTTCAAATTGCCTCAGATTTCCAGAGGAAGAGAACTGGGAAGGGCAATTCCACATCTGTCATCACTGTTTGCCTCACAGTTCCTCTGGTTTGACAACATTGTGGGAAAAAAATGGTCTGCATTTGCAATGCAAGTTGTGAAATGTTTGCAAAAGTCATCTTGCTTTATCCTGTGTCCACAGAATATTCACTTTGGAAACGTTTTTATTTTCTATTCAGGGAAACTGTCTAAGAAGGAATGTATCTGATTGTCATTTACTGACTACTGGGGAGCTGTTAATCTCCTGGAGCTTCAGTACCATGCTGAATTACTGGACTTTGTTTTTCACATCAACTTTATCAAGATTGTGTCTTTTCTGTTATTTGTGTATTGTTGATAGATAGCACTGTGCCTCTGGAAACGCCTCATGTCTTTCAGAGCTAATAGTATATTCCCTGCCTGTTTAGCAGTTTTTGCAGCACTTGGACCAAATCCTTTTAAATCAGTTGTGTTGTGCCATGCTGCAGAATTGCAGCCACTCCACTTAGCAGGCCTACAGTTACTTGGTCGTAGCTTTTTTAGTGGCAGTGAATCTCCCACTTTCTTCATAAATTGAATTCAATTATCACTTCTTTACCCAGTCTTCATGAGCGTGTTTAGACATCTCACTTTACATCTGGAATTTTAAACAGAAGAAACAATAGTAGTGATCACAACTGCAATTTATGGTTTAAGAGATGGCCTAATGAATTAATACAATTTGCAGCTGCAAAGGAATTCTGGCTAGGTTTTTCCAGTGCCTTTTTACAAAGTCCCATGAGATTCCCTAAATTCAGCCTGGTGGTTTTTGACGTAAATACTGACAAATGGAGTACATGATGTCTTGTAGACCTGTTGAAAGTTACACAATTGAGTGTTAGTAAAAGGATATCAATATACTTGATTCAGACACCCTCATGCAACTGCCAAAGCGCACTGCTCATGCTCTGTGTTTCAGCTGTGAATGGTTAAACAAAGGACAAGGTTAAATCAAGGGGAGATTCTACAGCTAATAAAAATTATTTAAATGTGTGCTCTTGTTACTGTGACTTTAATGAAAACTTCTTTCCTTTCATCCAAGAAATCGGAACAATCTGAGCCTTTAAGTTATTCTACCTTCATGGCAACATAGCTGGCTTGAAGATTGCACAAACTGCTATTAGACTGGCAACATGAACTACTGCATTCACTTCATCAAGCCAAGGTGTTAACTACTTCCCATTAACTCAGGAGTTCCCTGGATCAGGATCAAGAGATCCTGCTTAAGCAAAGCGTCTGCCTGACCTACTCAAAAGTCAGTGTTGTGTACAGCATTCTTCTGAGAGGCTGAAAAGGGAGGTCATTGATGGTTCTCTATTTCTTCCGCTGTTTAGGGTTAAAAAAAAAAAAAAGGATGGGGGGATGCATATTGTGACCCTTTTTGCTATATTCCTGTGAGTCTCTTTGTCATCGTAGGTGTACTGTATCAATAAGGTTGGAAAAGAGCATTAAGATCATCTAGCCCAGCTATCAACCCATCACCACCATGTCCACTAGTTATGATCTCTAATTCTTTAAAAACTGGGAGAAAGGGAGACTTGCAGTCTACTCAGTGTTATGATGGGAATTTGGAAGTCTTAGGTCCTTGACCATAGCATCTGAGTCCAACAGGTGCAGAACAGAGATGAACCAGATGTTGATTCTTGACCTGAGGAGCAATGCTAAGTTGATACAGCATTTCTAAAGTCTATTTCACAGGATATATGAGAGGAAAAAAGTAAATCCTGATAGCCTGAGTCTGAGAGGAGGGCTAAGTGGAACTACTTGCAGAAACAGCTTTAGGAAAAAATGCAAATTACCTGTGTGCAGTGAGTTCCCATTTGACTGACATCAGGATGTTTAAATCAGGGGAATTAATGAGTTGCTGCAAGCCTATTGCATTCAACTCATAACAACTATCTTCTAATCTGGAAACGCGAATGATCAATGGCTTTCTTTGTGTGACTGCTACAAGATCGGCCTCCATTTCTGCATGTTACCTCCTATGTCATTTGCCAGAGAGGAGCTCAACCTGGAAAGCCACAGTCATATGCTATAAGCAGTTACTCAGGGGGAGTTAAGGTAAATGAAAGGGTCATGAACAAATGTGTTAGCTTCCTGTAATTGTCCCACTGATTGCTCAGTTCAAGGATTTCAGGAACCCTTGTCTTGTTTGTCTGTTGACTAACTTCTAGATAGGTCTTAGCTGCTTACCTGGTATATGCAGAATTTTGCATTCACGTTGTTCTTTGTCTAGGACCCTCATTACCAACTTACTGTGCAAAAGAAAACATCTCCTGTTTGATTTGAACCGAACTCTCTGCTTTGTTTTTCAGTCTCTAGGTCTTATTTTGGACGTGGTGGCTCATTCCTACGTCATAGAACCAAGAATGGCTTGGGTTGGAAGGGACCTGAAAGCCCACCTAGATCCAAAACCTGCCATGAGCTTGTTGCCCCACCACCAGATCAGGCTGCCCAAGGTCCTTTCTAGCCTGCCTGTGGGCACCTCCGAGAAATGGAGCATATACCTTCTCCAGGCTTCTTTCTCCTGTTTGTATTAGCCTGTGTGAGACACCTCAAAGTCACCTTTATTTCAGGCAGAAGAGTTTCAGCCTGTTCAGTTCATTGTTGTCCATTTCTCTCCAAGGATCCACAGACAGAATCTCTTGAAACAAAACGATCACCTTGAACAGCAGCATGAGTGTCAGTATGGCAAGCTAGTTAAAAGACAAAAAAAAAGACACCAAAACATCTTGATTAGAGATATTTTTGCTACAGAGCTGTGACACAGGGAGTATGTGCTTGCACAGTTAATGTGGAAGAGTGACTTAGGAGTATCTAAAATGTAAGGACAACATAAATACAGAGTTCAAGTCTTTTCAGGGATGTCCAGGAATTACAACCGTCTTAAATGATGTGTTCTTAAAACATGGCAAAGTTGTGGGAAGAAATCCAAGAGCTAAAGGTACTTGGAGCAGCTTGCCAATGGACTGGGATTTGATCCTCTCATACAATGTAATCTGGCTGCAATGTCCTTCCACAAAACCAAACCTGGAGAGTGGAGTTGCTTTTTCCTTCTTTTTGAGCATTCCTGATGCTGCAGTTCCCTTCTTGTGTCAGCTGGTGGCTGCTGAGCCCTTCTCCAGCCCAAAACACTGCCTGCTTCAGGGAGCATTAGGGTGCTCTGCAACATCCCTCATCCCTGGGGATATGTGCTAAGGATGGGATGCTCTATTTTTCTATCTAGATCACTATTTTTTTTTGTTGTTTCTAGTTACATGAGCTGATAAAATATTTCTGTGAGCAAAACACCCAGAGGTTTCTATGGCAAAGGAGAAAGAACAGACATAAAAACTAAATTTTGAGTTATGTCCTGCTGTTTGTACGTAATTTGTCTTTGTAATTTCAAGTGCAGATCAGGTCAGCATGGAAAACTTTGCTCACTGTTAACATCCTCTTCTATGCAGTGGCATCTACAGGCAAGCTATCTGTGCTCAAGGTAACTACTTCTAGCATTGTTCATCACGATCTTCATCCCAAAGCAGGGAGATTTCAAATCAAAACCTGAAACTGGGCAAAAATAGAGTGTCAGCAATTGCTTCGTTTTCTTTCAAGATGTCAAGTGGGGTCGTTATCCCATATCAATAAATGACGGAGCCTTTTTCTCTGTGTGACAAAGACAGATTTTTGTTTGAAAGTGTAAGTCAAATATCCTGGAAAAGCAAGTGGCTTTTTCCATTAATCTTGGATATTTCAGGGTAGTTTGTTATTTGTTGTATATATTTTTTGTTTGGTTGTGCTGGTTTTTTTTCATTCCAGTAAATAATTCCATGGGCTCCTTATTTCCTGTTTAATCAACCAGTTTGTTAAATGAGGGTTCCTCAGTGATACATCTTGTTGAATGAGAACAGGTGGTTTTCACCTTCATCTGTCGTCAGCTGGCATTACTGCTTGGTTTATAATGGGAAGTGTGAAAGAGGCACGCTTTTTCCACAGGGCAAACACATGTTGGGTGAATGCTTGGGTTTAAAGGGCAGATAACTAATTAGCTGTAAAGAGCCCATTTCTCTAAACACAGCAAGGTGGTGATTTTCACTTGAGCAAGTGCTAACAGGAGAACTCTCCCTTAAAAGAAAAAAAGAAAAAAAAAAAGACAAGACTGCTTAGGAATTTAAGGCCTTCAGTCCATTCCAGAGCTGGGGGGTTTCATATCTTCTGGTGAGGCATTGGAACAGGCAGTCCAGGGAGCTGGTAGAGTCGCTGTTGCTGGAGGTGTTCAAGAACTGTGGAGATGTAGCACTGGGGGACGTGGTTAGTGGGTATGGTGGGGATGTGGTTGATGATCTTCATGCTGACTGTGATTCTTTCGTAGATACTTTCGCTGTGTGTTTTTGTGGGGACACCAAATGTATGACTCGGGAGGGAGGAGCACAGGGGTGGGGAGAAGACATTGCCTGTGTGAGCACTCAGTTGCTCTTCAAGAAGCCCAGCAAAGTTGCGGCTGGCTTAGGAACCTGAGACCAAAGAACCTGTAGTAGTGGGAGCTAGGACTGAGAACATGACCCTGTAGCCCATGACTCCTGGCCTCCAGCTGCAGAAACACCCCAGGACAAAAGGATACTGAGGGCGGATAGACTGATCCTTATGTAGAAGCTCTCCTTTCTGTGTGCTGTTCAAAAGCCTGCTAGATGCTTGCCTGAGGTTTTGCAGTGGTGGGAAGAGGGGAGGAAAAAGAGTGAGGTCTGAATGGAGATGTGCATGTGGGAGAGAGGCAGAACTTGGGCAGTGAGTGTTCCTGGAGCCCTGCAAGCAGGGAGCAGCAGTCTGTGTGGCACTAAAACATTTTAAACTCGCGACAGGGGAGCTCTCTGTGGATTGAACACTTCAAAGGGAGAGCCTGCCAGCTCTTTAAATAATGTGGAGCAACAAGAAAAAGCCTGAGTTGCACACCCACAGGAAAGAAAGCAGGCCTCATTCAGCCTGGGTGTAAAGCAGTATAATCCCATTGGCTTCAGGGAGCTTGCAATAGCTGACGCCATGGAAGAATTTAGTCTAGTGTGTCTAACAGTCTTATGTAGCCTGAATAATTCTTTTGTCCTGTCTATGTGTTCTGATTGTAGAAATAGGTATTAGAATATGTGTTGGTTTTGGTTCCAGTGAGGCAAGTTTTACTGCGCTGGTCTGATGGACCCTTGTTAAAATTGCACTGCTGAACTGTTTCTTCAGCTGTTCAAAAAGTTCTGTCTTTGGATAGACCACAAGTTTGTAAAATGTCAGCCTAAGAGGTAAACCTTAAGGAAAATTACAAACAGCAAAAGATAAGGAGTTATAATGGAAATCCTTTACCAGGACTGAAAGTAACCACTAGTAGCCTGATAGCTGTATTAAACAGTTTAAAGGAACTACTTTTTAGAAAAATTGTAAAATACACTTTACAATTCATCAGAAGAGCCTAATGCTCCAGAATACTGAAAAAAAACCCTGCCTGGTGAAATATGCATTAGTTAAATTTATACTATCCATAGAACCTGGGAAGAATACAGGGATGCTGTCTGGACTTGCAGACATGGGATCAGGAAAGCGAAGGTGAAGGCAGAACTGAAGTTGGCGAGGGATGTGAAAAACAATATGAAGAGCTTCTACAGGTACATTGGCCAAAAGAGAAAGGCCAAAGCAAGGGTAGTTCCTTTGGTAAAAGTAAAAGGAGAATTGACTTCAATGGATGGAATCGAGTGCACCCTCAGCAAGTTTGTTGATGACACCAAGCTGAGCGGTGTGGTTGACACAGTGGAAGGAAGGGATGCCATTCAGAGGGACCTCAACAGACTTGAAAGGGGGGATAGGGAGAACCTAATGAGGTTCAACACAGCAAAGTGCAAGATTTTGCACTTGGGCCAGAGGAATCCCAGGCATTTATACAGACTGGATGGAGCAGTCCTTGAGAACAGCCTTGCAAAGAAGGACCTGGGGGTCCTGGTGGATGAAAAACTCAACATGAGCCATCAGTGTGCTCTTGCAGCTCAGAAAGCAAATGGTATCCTCGGCTCCATCAGAAGAGGGGTGGCCAGCAGGGTCAGGGAGGTGACTGTGCCTCTCTACTCTGCCCTTTTGAGGCCCCATCTGGAGTACTGTGTCCAGGTCTAGGGCACCCAATACAAGAAAGACAGGGAGCTGTTGGAGAGGGTCCAGAGGAGGATCACAAAGATGATCTGAAGGCTGGAGCACCTCCCCTATGAAGGCAGGTTGAGGTAGCTGGGTTTGTTCAGCCTGGAGAAGAGAAGGCTGAGGGGTGACCTCAGAGCAGCCTTTCAGTACCTAAAGGGAGCCTACAAACAGGAGGGGAATTGACTCTTTGAAAGGGTTGATAACTGCAGGACAAGGGGAAATGGTTTAAGTTGAAGGAGAGAGATTTAGGTTGGATTTTAGGGGGAAATTCTTTACAGAAAGAATGGTGAGGTGCTGGAACAGGCTGCCCAGAGAGGTTGTGAATGCTCCATCCCTGGAGGTGTTCAGGGCCAGGTTGATGGGGCCCTGGGCAGCCTGGTCTGGTATTAAATGGGGAGGTTGGTGTCCCTGCCTGTGGTGGGGGATTGGAGATTCATGATCCTTGAGGTCCCTTCCAACCCAGGCCATTCTGTGATTCAGTGAACCTATGTTTGTATGGCTATGAATGTCTACTGGTTTTAGAAGGAATTTTTAGCATTCAGGTTTGTCACTGGTGGAGATCTGGCTGTGTGCAAGGGAGTTTGACATGTGAGGGGAAAGTGGTGGAAATGTGAACTGCAGTGCTTTGGAGGGGCCAGATGCCTCACAAGGAGCAATTTACTTCTTTGGCGCATTTTGGACCCTACTCATCTCCATAACATATTTACAGTTTGTTACTTGAACTACACATTGGTACTTTTGTTGTTGTTCCTCTGGTCTGTGTTCCTGTGGAGTGTATGATGGAATCTGCTTCTCTAGAAAAGCAGCCAAGCCACTTCCTGACATCTATCAGCAATCCTGGTCAACCGGAGAGGTTCTGGAGAATTGGAGGCATGCACTCCATCTGTAAGAATAATCATTAGGAGGATCTGGGGTTCTACAGGCCTGTCAGCTTGAGTTCAGTGCCAGGGAAGGTTATGGAACAGATTGTGATGAGTGCAATCACGTAATTTGTGCAGGACAGCTGAGGGATAAGGCCCAGCCAGCATGGGATCATGAAGGCAGGTCCTGCTGGACCAACCTGATTTCCTTCTAGGACCAGATGACCTGATAGATGAAGGAAAGGCTGTGGATGTAGTCTACCTAGACTTTAGGATAGCCTTTGACACTGTCTGCCACAGTGTTCTGGAGAAACTGGCAGCCTCTGGCTTGGACAGGTATGCTCTTTTCTGAGTATAGAACTGGCTGGATGGCTGGGTCCAGAGAGTGATGGTAAATGGAGTTAAATCCAGCTGGCAGCTGGTAATGAGTGGTGTTCCCCAAGGATTAGTACTGGGCTCATCCTGTTTAATATCTTTATTGACCTTTTGGATGAGTGCATTTAGTGCACCCTCAGTAAGTTTGCAGATGATGCCAAATTGGCAGGAAGTGTTGATCAGCCTGGGCAATCGGCAAGGCCCTACAGGGGGATTTGGACAGGCTGAATCGACAGACTGAGGCCGATGGGATGAAGTTCAACAAGATCAAGTATCAGATCTTACATTTTGACCACAACAACCCCAGGCTTGGGGCTGAGTGGCTGCAAAGCTGCTTGGAGGAAAAGGATCTGGGGATGCTGGTTGATGCTTGGCTGAACATGAGCTAGCAGTGTGCCCAGGTGGCCAAAAAGACCAACAGTATCTTGGCTTGTGTCAGAAATAGTGCAGCCATCAGGAGCAGAAAGGTAATCGTTCCTCTGTACTCAGTTCTGGTGAGGCTGTACCTCGGGTACTGTGTTCATTTTGGGTGCTTCGCTACAGGAAAGACACTGGGGCCCTGGAGCATGTCCAGAGAAGGGCAGCAAAGCTGGTAAGAGGACTGAAGCAAAAGTCTTATGGGGAGCAGCTGAGGGAACTGGGATTGTTCAGTCTGGAAAAGAGGAGGCTCAGGGGAGACATTGTTGTTCCCCACATCTGCTTGAAAGGAGGTTGTAGCAAGATGGGGCTTGACCTCTTCTCCCAGGTAACAGTGATAGGAAAGAGGTAATGGCCTCAAGTTGAGCCAAGGGAGGTTCAGGTTGGATATTAGGAACAGCTTTTTCCTGGAAAGAATGGTGAGAAATCGACACAGTCTGTTCAGGGAGGTGGTAGAGCCACCATCCCTCGAGGTGTTTGAGAACCATGGAGATGTGGCATTGAGAGACATAGTTAGTGGGCATGGTGGGGGTGGGTTGAGGTTGTATTTGGTGATTTTAGAGATGTTTTCCAGCCTTAATGATTCTATGATTCCATGAAAATGTGTTCCATGAGCCTATGGTATGAGATGAATGGTGTGAAAAATACACAAGCATCTCAGTATGTAAGATCTGCCAGATCTAAAGTTTTTTTCAGGTAGTTCTGATTGTGCCTTCTTCCTCTAAGATGTTATGTGTTGTTAGAATTTTCACCTTTGATTTATATTTATAACTTCAAAAACCTTCATCATACTACAATGCTTAGTACTTCAAGCAAGTGTGATAGGCAGGTAGGCAGAAGAAGAAATTTGAATATACTTGAAAAGAAAGACAAAATAGATCTTAATGGCAAAGTTGTACAGCGTATTTTTGGTTTCTTTCTGTAGTTTAGGTGGAAAGGATTGTTCTTCTGCCAGTGTAAATATATAAATTTTAAAAGAGATGTCAAGGACTGCTTAACATAGAGACAAGAAAAAAAATCACACATTCCCTTATAATGGCCCTGCTTTTGCATTCTACTTATTTATGCATTCACATTTGGTTTATTTATGAGATCTTTGCCCAGAAACATTCCCCGATTAGCTTTATATGGCTCTATATGGTAATTAATATATCACTGTGATATTCCATCTGTTATTATTTCGCTAGCATTTACCTACGAGCCCTAGCTAAGATCAGAGGCTCATTTGGATCAGAAGATCAAAGTCTCTTTTGTAGTAGGGCTCCATATATGCATAGAACGTAACTGAGGCTTTCAGTCTAAACACAGAAACCAGGAAAGTGCGAGTAAATGGAAGGGTGCTGGCCCTCGCGTTGCACTGACCAACCCACAAGCATCAGAGAGGAAATGTCGCAGTCAGGAGTCCGGCTCGGACCACCTGCAGTCCCCTTTTCTCTCCTGCCTATCCTCAGGGCAGAGGGACCTCTGTGGTATTTCCTTTCCATGTGAAAAATGCACAGGATGATGATGATTTGGGCAATATAAATCATCTGCCCAAGGCCACAGAAGTAGTGCATATTACAGATGCAATAATGACACTTACAATCTCTTTGCTCATTAAATGAAAGAATGGAGCAGTATTTATTGAACGTAACACCAAGAATGTGTTGACTTTGATTTCTTTTCGTAGGATCACTAAGGTTGTAAAGGACCACTAAGTTCACCAAGTCCAACCCCAAAGCATCCCCACCGCGCCCACTGGCCACATCCCTCAGTGCCACATCTCCACACTGCCTGAACACCTCCAGGGACAGCGATTCCACCGACAACCTGTATCAATTCCTCACTGCTCTGAGAAGTGGTTTTTCCTGATATCCAGCCTAATATTTGCACACCAGCAAGTGCCTGCTGGGAGCAGTGAGAGTTCCCGACTCTCTTTTGTAGGCTGATGGACTCAGGAGGTGCTTATTGCCCTGCCCCAGGGCTGCGGTAACACAGAAAATGCTCGAAGGCCAGTAGCAATTTGGGTGGAAAGCCAGCAACATGAGGTTGGTGAACATGTAATAAGAAGGGAGGAATGGTAGGGATTAGTTCTGGGTATTGCTGTAGCTTCTGAACCCAAAGCTAAATTAAAAATAAATAACCTGCTAAGTGTGTGGGAATAGGAAGAACATTTTAATTTAGCATTGCAGATTGTGAGCAAGTGATTCTGGCAGGCTAAGGTAATGTTTTACCTATT
Organism: Centrocercus urophasianus; assembly: GCF_019232065.1. NCBI lineage: Eukaryota > Metazoa > Chordata > Aves > Galliformes > Phasianidae > Centrocercus > Centrocercus urophasianus. The sequence goes on along the minus strand of NW_024884475.1, from coordinate 43,180,462 downwards.
ATGATGATGGTGTTATTGCTGTGTACTATGAGAGTACAGTGAAGACTACCTTTTATTGGAATGTTAATGTGTTAATTATTATAAATTATGTTGCTCCAAACTGCTATCCAATGAATGCAATCCTCATAAGCAGTGTGGCATTCGTGCTGACAGGCACTCATTATTTCTGTTCAGTGGCAGGAAGGCACCAGCTCAACTGTAAATACTGAAGTGAGCTAAAAGATATTGTACTTCAGGAAAATAAACAAACAAGCATAAGCATTAAAAGTTGAGAACTCACTTTTACAGTTTTGTGACTGTAGAAATGGAGATGGTTTTATTTATGACACTGAGAAAACATTACAGGAAGTATTTAAAATAACACACCTACCCTTCATAGCAGTGCTGGCGAGGAAATTGTTCTACCTTAAATTGTAAAATATTTCCCTTCCCATCTTCCTCCTTGGTGAAAGAGACTTCTGCAGTGGAGGAAAAAGAAACCACCGTCTGCAATTAAAAAAACAACAAAAAAAAACCAAAACAAAACCATATTTATTATTCTGAAACGTCACAGTGGTAACTGTACCAGGGAGTTCCTCTTGTCTGCACTCTGCCATCCTTCTGCAGGAGGGGATGATAGGAGGATGTGCATTGCAGTGTCATTTGAATGATGCATTGATTGCTCAGGACCTATAAACCAGGAGCGTTTATCTGGGGATGCTGTGATGACAGAGCTCTCTGAAAACAGGAGAGAAAGCCTCTGGGAAGATCAGAAACCAAAATCCATAACTGGCTTCAAACAGTTGCTATAGAAGCCACTAATGTGCGCCCCAAAGCCCATTTTAGCCCCAAAGAACCTGAAATATACTTTAGTTCCAGAAACAAGATGCATACTTACCTTCTCAGGACATGGGAAGGGAGGATGTAGTGTAGTCCTACTTGCATGGCAGTCTGAAGGCCTGACACAAGTGTGGTGTGTCAGTTCAGGGAACAATTTTGTTTCAAAGAGTCTGCGGCTATATTCAATGTTCAGCTCTTAATTTAGAAGTCTTTTGTACAAACAACAATTTCAAGAACCATCAGACAAAATTTTGATTTTCTAATGTAATAAAGAGTTTAAAAAGGATCATTATCAAAATAGTAAAAAGGCACTTTTATTGACGGAAATACCTTGTTTTATTTTTAAGTTTACTGGTATCTATAAACACTTGGAGTAATTCCTCAGATTCCTAGCTGTGTAATTTTTTTATGTTCATATGTAGGCAAACCACAAAGCCACAAATAAGCATTTGCTACTTTGAATGGTTTTTTGAAAGCTCACTGCAAGAGTACAGTGAAAGTTCAGAAAGATGTTTATAGGCAGCGTCCTACAAGCCAGAATTTGCAGCCCTCTGAGGTACAGCAAGTTAACCTCCAAAGGACTGGCTAAAGCATGACTGTAACTTTAGTCAGTGTTATCATAATGGACTCTTATTCTGATGTTTTAAACATTTCAGTTTATTACTGCCTGTATCCTGCAGCTTGAGGATCAAACTTTTCAAAGAAGATTGCAGAACTTAAGTATATGACAAGTAATGAGAAACGTTCCTCTTCACAATTCACTCAACCTTCACTATTCTTTGAGCATCATCTCAGGTCTTTGTCATTACTCAGTCAAGTGCTAGATGGAAAAGACCATTTTCAATGGTGATTATACCCTCAGCATCTCCGTATTTACCAGGGTAATGGATGCAAGTAGTACGAATGTGATTCTATTACAGAAATGTGGAAAGCTGAGGTTAATAGAGGAGCAACAGAGCTTTGTTGTTTCTACAATTGCAGTAATCATGAAACTGCCAAAGCTGCATGAAGTCAGCTTGATATCATGCTGTTCATCCTCATATTTTGTCTTTCAGCCAGCTGTGTCAGCTGATCTAAGTAACGTAATTTAAATGCTTACTGAGGTTAGCCGCCTGACAGAATATCTGTGCTTAGTGCTTTCCAAAAATGGTTCATGTCTGTCCAGCGATGAATCCAATTCCAATCCTGATGGAAATGTGGAATAAATCCAGAGTGTTTTCACTAACTTTGGTGTGGTTACAATGGTGTAAAGCCATCAGCCAGACCCGAATGTTCCCAAAGGTTCACACCATGGTCAGTGACTGGCGTTAGGACTGCACTGTTCCAGTCCTGGGTCTCCTTTCTCACCACTCCAAGGCAATAAACACTTTTACTAGTCAGGCTTCACGCTGCAGGATGTGAAGATGTGATCATGTGTTTGGGAGGAAGATCTGTCCCCGCTGTCTGTGTCTGGTGGAGTGAGAGAGAAGATGGCAGGATCTTTATAAGAGACAGTAGTTTGTTTTATGTGAATTTGAAGATATAATATACAGTAATGGTCTGGGATGTATGTTTCAATCAGCCAAAGCCTTGTGGGCATTACTCCAAAAAGGCTATACAGCTATGAGCACTCTTGCATTTTTCTTTATGGTAAAGGGCACAAGAGAGAGAAAGCAAAATTACTTGCGCCAAAATGGTTTTTGTCGTGTGAGAAGAATTTGGAACTAAGTCTTAAAGGCTCTGCAAATACTCAGGGTAAATATTCTGCTTAAACCTCTCTGGCTGTTTCACTAGACAAGATAATCGCTGCCTTCCTACTTAAAATCATCTTTCGTCCAGACGTAACTTCATTTTTATCACTGCAATGAAGTACGTTTTACAAAACTTTATTTTATTGCAGCTTCCCAGAAATGCATGTTCCAATGTACCAGACAAGCATAAGCAATGAACTCATACTGAAAAAAGTGTCTGTTTTATACTTACTGAATATGCCCGATGTGTGCTTGGCATGAGTTTACTATGTATGCAGCACATTCAACCAAGCAATTAAAGCATACAGGGAAAAAAAAATGGGTAGCAATGGAAAGAATCTAACATCTTTGAATGGAGACGGGCTTGACAGAGGAGGCAAATGGGAAATAAGGGCTTTCATGATGCTCTCTATCCTTGTTTTATGTGGCAAACTTGCTGACAACTGTAATTAGAAAAGGGCACTTTTGAAGCTCACCGATCATTAGTTAGCTGCTCCACCTAACACAAGAAATGATAACATAAAAGCTATAGATTTCTGTAATGCTGCAGACAGGAAAAGCAAAGCCTGGATATTTGCTAGTATGGATCTAACTGTCCAACAATTATGAAGATAATATGATGGCCTTCTGAGGCCCTCTTCTCCAGCAGCTTGATGTCAGAGGTGCTTAGCTACAGGCAGCCTGATGCTTTCCCAAACTGTCAGCACTGGGCAGTCTCCCTTGAAGCTGAAAGCCAAACTGTGTTACTTTTGATTTCCACATCAGCAGCAATGAAGTTGGGACTGTTAGAAGCTGTGGTGTGTCTGTTATTCTATCTACAGACACCAGAGGGTAGGGCTTCAGACCTCTAGTATTTAAGGACATGGACTTCTGGTTCAGTTACTTTTGTTACTATTGTCTAAGCATTTAATTTTTGGACTTGTTGACATCCTTTTGAGCTTGGACACATCAAGCCCTTTTCTCCAGGACAACCAATGGCAGATTAAACTGAACTTTGTTTCTGCCATCTTCAGGGAACAAAGCTTGGTCCCAGCCAAAGAAATTCAGAGCAGGAAAGCTGAATGCCACCAGCACTGAAACCCAGCAAGCAGCAGGAGGTTCTCGTAACTACATAACTCCCTTCTCAGGGTCATCTTGAATACCTGGTTTCATCTAACCTGAAAGATCCAAAAATCATTCAGCCCCTGGACTTTGCCACCTCTCTGTCCAGCTGTAGAAAAGCTCTGCAGCGGGGTGGTGAGCTGTCAGAGTTCAGCTGTCTGCACCTCACCCTCTTGATTAAAGGCAAGCATTTGCCCACATTCTCTAAATTACCTGGGATCATTTACAGTTGTAAAAATATGCTGCTACCAAAGCTCTGTTGTTCACCTTTAGGGATGAAAATGTTCCGCTCTGACAATGTTATCTGGAGAGAACAGCAGCTCCAATCGTCTCAAACATGCTTGCAATATAACATGGCTTCAGGCGAAGCCTGCTGACACCAGTGCTGCAAAAGAAAGGGTTGAAAATGAAGTGACCATTACAATGAGAAATGTGAAGCAGATGACAGACAATTTTGCTTGAACAACTGCATTTAAATAACAGAAAATCATACTGCTTGCCCTTTTCCTTTTCTAGCTCTCTGGAGGGTGGCCTTTCCATAGCAGTGAATTATTCCTGGCCTTTAGCATAAAACAGCATGTAGCCCCGAAGTCTGTAGAGCTGTCTGCTCAGAGAGAGGAAAAGTCTTCAGAAACACTGCCGTCTCGTGGCAGCCTCTCTGCAGCACTGCAGCCGCTGCAGCATCTCCAGCCTCACAGAGGGCACAGGCAGGTGTCAGTGGCATCCATTTAGCATGAGGCCGGCTGCCCGGCACAAACTTCACATTTCACAGATGAAGATAGAGACTTAGTTTTGTGCAAAAAATAAAAATGAATCGGATGAGACAGGTGCCCAGTCAGATGATGACAAAGTAAGTGAACTGCTGCCAAGTGAAAGGCAGCCTTGGATTCCCTTGATGGGTTCCTGTGCTTTCACGAGCCTCATAGCAGCCCTGAATTCAGTCACCTTGCTGGAGCAGTTCAGCATCTACACCGACAGACAGTCAGGAAGGTTTACAGCTCAGGAAGGCTGATGACCTGGGATGGCTTTCTCAGAAAGGGAGCTCTCGTTTCCCAAGCCAGATCTGCTGCACAGCCTGCAGCACATCCTGTTACATAGGCTCAGTACACAGTGTGACAGTAATTTTGCAGTACATACCAGATGAAGGCGTCAGAAATAATGTGAATCATTTTTCCTTTTTTGACTCCAACCAGCATTAAATCAGGAGAGTTCTGCCATGGATCACTTTAGTACTCATTACTTAATTATAAAGCATAAATTCTAAGTTTTGTTCAGGGTATTTCATCATTGTGCACTTTTAAAGGCAGATCAGCCTTAATTTTTGATTTATGAATTATTTGCTAGGATTGGCATCAGATGAATGAGAGTGAGCTTTCCCAGTCCGTGGTTGTTAAACACAATGGGTTTCTTTTTTTGCAATTACTATTTTGTGCAGGGTGAGAGCTCTCCTTAGAAACAAGTGTTGCCTATGTGCATCTGGCAGTCTATACACAGCCTTAGCCAGAGCCGATTAAAATCACTAGGTGGATTTCCTCTTACCTGTGATGAAGAATGTTTTTATCCTGTGCCAAACATGTTGACATTCTGCCCTACAGTATATGTGAGAGTTTGTATGAATCTTTACATTGTGGCCTGGAATGATACTAGAAAAAAATCCTTGCCAGACTGCAGGGCTTAACAGTAGAACACCTCAAATATAGTCTGTTTTTTAACGAAGTTTAAGGAGTTCTTTTTCTGCCTGACTCAACTCTCTGCAACTCCCCAAAAGGAGTTTGTAGCAAGGTGGGATTTGGCCTCTTCTCCCAGGTAACAGTGAAAGGATGAGAGGGAATGGCCTCAAGTTGCACCAGAGGTGGTTCAGATTGGATAACAGGAAATGTTTCTTCTCAGGAGTGGTGATGCAGTGGCACAGGCTGCCCTGGAAGGTGTAGAGTCACCGTCCCTGGAGGTGTTCAAGAACCATGGAGATGTGGCACTGAGGGACATGGTCAGTGGGCATGATGGAGATAGGTTGGAGTTTGACTGGATAATCTTAGTTGTCTTTACCATCCTTAATGCTTCATGATTCTATTTTTCCACACAACAGAAGTTTTAATGAGTAAACCTGTTAAAAATCTCACAATTTTTAGTTGGGACAGGTCAGATCTGGGGGATTTGCCGGCTGGATTTCAGGATACATCAATAGGTAGATTTCCTGAAGGCCTCACATCTCTTTCACCAGTGGGTGCCTGAGGATAGGCATCACTTCTTTTAAAAGGAATGCTTCTGAACAACGAAAAACAGTTACCACTGACGCAGCAGTCGAGGGGTTTTTGGAGCCCTGTTTCCTCATTTACAGCTCATTTAAGTTGCAGAGGCCCTGGTCTACCTATGTCTCAAACATGCATGTAGGTGGAGTGTCTGCATCTGATGTGTCTTTGGTGGCTGCATAAGAGATAGAAGATAGGTGTGCTGTAGGTGTGCTCATTGTTTGTACAGGCATGGAGAAGAAATCAGGATGGACAGAGCCTGGATCACCTTGCAAACACTGCTCATATGACAGGGAGACATTCATGTGCCTCATTAAGGGCCCACCTCTCTGCTTCAGTCCTAATGACACTGGAATTATGGTGCCTGGTGAGGCCAAGCCTCACAGTGCAAAATACCACTTGTGCGTATTCAATGTTAGTCCCCTTAGCAGTAACACTGATAGCATCTGGGCAGCCCCACCAACCTACAGGAAAAATCCTGAAGAGACAAAAAGCACTGAATGCAAACACAGCTGTGATAACACCACCTTTGGAACGTAGTGGTACAGCTACTGGCATCAGGACAGATTTGCAAGGCTGGATGGTGTTGTAATTTGATGCCTTTCTTGCCTTATTCACTCACATGTATATAATTTTATTTTATGTACCCACACCTTATAACCCTTGGCTTCATGTGTCTGCTGCTGTAAAACATAAGTCTGTCACTTTCTCAGAGCTTTTCAACCTTCTCCTGATCTATTCATAATTGATGTTTTTTCCCTCTCTTAAATGCACACAGATTGCCTTACAGACATAGAACAGTTACAGAGATATTTTATAGAATCATAGGAAGGGAACCCTAAAGCACACCAAGCCCCAACCCCCTGCTGTGGGGGCACCAGCTCAGGCTACCCAGGGCCCCATCCAACTTGGCCTTGAGTGCCTCCAGGGTTGGGTCATCCACCACCTCTCTGGGCAACCTGTGCCAGGGACTCCTCACCCTCTGAGTAACAAATTTCTATCTAATCTCTAACTTAAATTTCCCCTTTTTTAGTTTAAAGCCATTCCCCCTTGTCCTAACATGATCAGATAGTGCAAAAAGTCAGTTCCCCTCCTATACGTAAGCTCCCTTCAAGTACTGGAAGGCTGCAATGAAGTCTCCCCAGAGCCTTATCTTCTCCAGGCTGAACAAGCCCAGTTCCCTCTCTTCATAGGAGAGCTGCTCCAGCCCTCTGAGCATCTTTGCAGCCCTCTTCTGGGCCTGCTCCAACAGCTCTGCATCTTTTTTATACTGGGGACCTAAGGCCTGGATGCAGACTTCATTGTCTTACAGTAATAGGAGTGTGCTGTCATATCCCTGCTGTGGACTGTAGGGTGTACAACCCCAGATGCACTTTGTGAAGCTGCAGCTCTATCAGTGAGGTGCTCTGAACCTCCACTAATAGATTAGTTTGTGTTACAGCACAGTGATATGCAACGCTTTCAAGACTGATCATAACAAGACCCGGATATTGTCCATTTATAGCTGCTCAAGACTGGCTAATATTTTTACAAGTGGAGATACTAACTCTGGCTCAGTATCCCGATCAGATTAAAACCATTTAATTTATTTAGAGGGCTTTGAAATAGCAGTGCAGTTTCATCTGGTTACACCATTTTGTCTCTGTGATCTCCCTAAACACTGAAAATACTATCAAAAATCACCCTTGTAACTGTCTACATATGAATCAAGGGAGCCCGGCTCTGCTTGGAAGGAAAAGAGTGCCAATGTTGTTTCAGCACCAAAGGTTGCTGAAATTTGTAAGGGTTTTGATCTCTCTTCATACTCACCTGGATGTACACATGCCTTGTAGAGCCATCCCTCTTCCTAACAGAGCACTGCCTCAAGTAGAATTCCACTGATTTTTTCTGTATCAATTAAGCATGTCATAGACGGAGAAATGGAAAACCAAAGTAATGCAGTGCTGACAGCCCTACCTCACAGTTGGCTTTTCAGTCTCCCTTAATATCTTGAATACTAGGAGAAGCACCTGTGTTTTTGCCTAATTTTAAGCCTAACTTCGATCCCTCTCAAGAAAACAAAAGCTTTGCCCTGCTCTCAGTGACAGCAGATATAGTTCATGTAGTGCAGTCCACATGGTACCGATCCCCAGTTTAAAAACTTCATCAAGGAAATCAAGCACTGTGTGCCACAGAGCCAGCAGCAGGTGAAGTCCCTGAGGGATGCGCATGGACCTTCCTTGCTCCTCAGTTCTCCAGGCAGCAGAGCTTGGAAGAGCAGAGGCCTCTGGGGAGGCTGCTAGGAGGGGAGCACATGGCTGCTGTGCCATGCAGCAGGGCTCAGGATCAATGAGCTTCTAAAAAGATCCTGGGGCTGATGGGGAAGTGCATTGTTAATACTATTAGATGTTACTTAGGCCTACAGCAAGCTGCATGTTCAACAGTTTAAACTGTAATTGCTAACTGATGCAGAAATATGACAGAATATATGTAAATCCTGTAGAAAACTAATAGAATTTTAGCTACTCAGCTGGATTAGCAGCCTCTGCAATTAGCAGTATGTGGAGCTGGTGATGTTAGTGGAGAATCCATGAGACAGGGCTATAGGGTGCATGCAAATCTGTGTTCAATAGAAGTGCCTCTTTTTCCAGTTGAGAGGATATTGCCAGATAATGCAGAGTCAATGTTGTGTCCCAGTGGAGGAAGAATGCCAGGAGCTGTGTGAATGGAACTTACCTTGTGACACCTTGAGGTTTTCTTCCTTTTCTCATGGCCTCTAGTTCCAGCTGAGAAGTGAATGCCTCATTCATTTTTCACTCTTCTCCTGTGGCGTGGCAGTGTTTTGGGGGGCTGATGTTGTGGAGAAAGTTCCCTCCAGTGGATAATGCAATTATTCTCAACTTGCACCATCTGAAGCCTTTGTATCAGCATATATTTTCATGGACTTTTATGTGCATTCTTACTCACTGTGTTTATGTACCTATTTAAAACAAGAACTAGGGGGAGAGAAGTACCACAGGAAGAGCAACAGATGTCTTTCCCCACCATCTATAAAATCTACTTTTGCAGCAAGCATTTGAATAGTAGGTGATTTAGATTCTAGAGTGGTGAGATAAGTGTAGATGCACAACTGTGTTAAAAGTGACCAGTCTGATTCTTTAATGTATTTGAGAAAGAAGGTGCACATCTCCCTCTCTCTGTGTTGTTCTGAAGTTCTGAGATTGGCCTTCTTTCCTTTCAGTGCCTAAGCAAAGAATTGTAGAATGGGTCAGAAGAGCCCTTAAAGACCATCAAGCTCCAACTCCCTGCTGTTGGCTGATGCCAACCACTGGATCAGGCTGCCCAGGGCCCCATCCAATGTGGCCTTAAGCTCCTCTAATCAGTTTGGTCTTTTCCACAGCTTGGCACACCCTGCTTCTAGCAGCTAAGAATATATGGCAGTGACATCACCCTTATCTATACATCTTGTACTACGCAGTGGAGGCCTCCTGTTCCCAAAATTTCTCCTCCAAAGCTTTAAGAGTAATGTACTGATAATGACTTTCCCATAAAATTTGAAAACTTTTAAAAAAGCAATTAATGGTGGCACTCAATATGGGTAAATTTTCTACAAATCTGTGAGTACCTCAGACTTTGTGTATACATGCTGAAGGCTCAGTTATAACACGGCTGTTTTAGACTAAGCCACCCCTGCAAAGAGGGTGAGGGGTGCAGAGCTGACTTGACTCAGGATGCCTGAGGTATTGTGGGGAGCACAGCGCTGCTTAGAATCCCTTTTTTCAGTGAACTCCTTTATTACAGTAAACACTTTTTGTTTGCTCTGTTGTATTAGTTTTCTGTCATTTAAATGATTTACATAAGAGAAGGGTGAGCCTGTAATAGCTGTAGTGTTTGTATGTTTTCTAAGGCCACACCACAACACCTTGTGCTCTGCTTCTTACTGCTTCACTTCTTTTCAGGAATTCAAGCAACACGCTGGAGTAAATACACAGGTAAGTGTCTACTGTTTTGGAAATCCCAGAGAATGTTTAGATTTGCTTGTATCACTGCCCACACAGTTTTCAGAATTAACTCTGAGAACGGGACTGTGCTATCAGCTTCATCAGGGAACACACAGCAGCTCCACTGTGTGTGGCCCCCTCCACAAACCTGATGAACAATCAGACTCTGAAGATGCTGAAGATTTTTCTGTGGAAAGGAGAGTTTCTATTCTGCCCTGGTGGAAAGAAAATGTTAGACTTTCTGTGGGAGGATATTGCTTCCCCATTGTTTTAACATTCTTTAAAGGACTTCTTTCATTTACACACTCCCTTCAGAAATGTTAATCTCACCATTGTTCCCCTTTATTTGGGGAAAGTGGGAAGGCATTGCTCACTGAAGGATTTTATGTTATAAAGAAGTATTTGGTAAGAAATGTGGCACCGTAGATTTTTCGTGCTGCAGAATGTTAACCAAAAGTGAAGAGGGAGGCCATTATGATAGAAGTTATTTAAATAACATTACTATACTTTATGGATCTTTTATAAAGACTTTTTAATAGCAGCCCTACTCAACTTACTCTGCTGTGTACATGGCTGTAACACAAATGTCCAGGGAACCTAGGGAAGAGCTTGCTTGTTGGATCTGCTTGTTCCTCAGCTGAGAGTGTTCTCTGTATGCCTTTAAGGAAGGAATTCCCTGGTTTAGCTGGTGGAGATTATCAGAGGCCAAAGGACTGCTACAGGAGTCCTTCCCGCTTCCATCTGAGAGATGCCTGGCAAAGCCACCAGTAAATTTCCAAGTAAATTTATTTGGACTGTATTGCTCTTTTTCACAGAATCATAGGAATCCTTAGAATTGGAAGGGACCTTTAAGGATCATCATCTAGTCCAGCTTCCCTGCAATGAACAGGGACATCCACAGCTACATCAAGTTGCTGACTGTTTGCCTTAGAAAACTTTGTTCCATGTTTGCTAATCTCAGATATGGTTAAGCCAAACTTGAAAGAGCTTTTAGGTGGCTGTCACTTCTGTCGTCATAATTTTGATTTGTTTACTAAAGCAAACCACCCCTCCACAAACAAAGAGCCTCAGCAATCCCCAGTGTGTCGAGTTGCTATGGCTCGGCAGATTTTGCCTGCCCAGATGCCGCAGGTACACTGACAAACCATCCCAGTGCGTTCCAAAGGGGATGCAGAAGCTGTCGTATCTATCACATGAGAAATGGCGATTCAGCCATGGGGACTGGACAATAACATAGCCCAGAACCAAACAGCTCAGGAAAGCAAGCAGCTCAGATTTGCACCACTTGTTTTGTTTGGTTTTGTTTCGTGAGGTACTCGGCTCTGCAGCGGTCGAAATCCTTCATTCCGTGCCGAAGCAGAAGCCCTCGTCTGGTTGAGGGGCAGCCCCGTCAGGGCGCGTCAGGGATGCCGGGCGCCATTGTCCTCCGCGTGGCGGCGGCGTTCTGACATCACGCGAGAAGCGTGGGCGCGATCACCCCCTGCGTGTTTAACACCTGCCGCCAGGGGGGCAGCGCGGCAGGAGGCCTCGGTGCGACGGTTTGGGCGGGCAGTTCGATGAAGGCAGGGGAGGAGCACAAGTATCTCGGCCCATGCGAAGGCCGGCTCACTTATTGGCTGCCAGCTACACCCCAAATGTAGCCGCGGTCTCCACGTGGCGGAAAGCTCTGGCAAGGAAGAATGTGGCGACTCGGAGGGAGTTCCCGCCTTTTGTATGCGGTTCAGGTCTTTGGCTGCAGTGAGTTTTGTGCAAAGTGCGCGAGCTTTGCCTGAGCTCGTGGATGCCAGTGAAGGGCGGCGGGGCTTCCACCTGTGTGAGGTGTGAGCAGGTGGGTGATCTCCTCGGTGTGGTGGAGGAGCTAAAGGAGGAGGGGGAGAGATTAAGGAGTATCAGGGAGTGCGAGCAGGAGATCGACTGGTGGAGTAACTGTGTGCTGAACGTGTGAGAAAGACACAGGGGTGACACCTCCCAGACCATGGTGGACTCCTTGCCCTGCTATCATCAAGCAGAGGGAGGCAGTTTAAGGGGAGGAGTGGAAACAGATTCCAGTTTGGTGTGACAGGCAACTCCCAGCCCAACTCAGTTTCCCCAGGTGTTCCTAAGTAATTGGTTTGAGGCTCTGGAACTTGCAGGACAGGTGAGTGAGGATGTGGTGGGAGGTCCACCCATGAAGTTGTTCATTGTGAGGTGTTAAAGGCCCAGGAGTGGTCTATCCCCTGTGCTGCAAGATGAGCCAGTGGGGAAGAAGGTCAGCGCGGATGAACAGCAAGCTCTTCCTGAGGCTCCAGAAGAAAAACCTGTGGAAGAAAGGGACGGGCAACTCAGGGAGAACACAAAGAAGTTATTAGGATGCGTAGGGAGAAAATTAAAAAGACAAAAGTCCAGCCTGAACTCAGCCATTGGCGTAAAAGAGAACAAAAAGCTTTTTTTACAAATATAGTAACAGTAAAAGGAGGGCTGAGGGAGAGTCTCCATCCTTTACTGGATGTCATGGGAGCATGACCACTGAGGATAAGGAAAAGGCTGAGGTTCTCAATGCTTTCTTAATGTCTGTCTTTAAGAGTCAGACCAGTTATCCTCTGGGTGCTCTACCGTCTGGCCTGGAAGTCTTGGATGCAGAGCAGAATAAACTCCCCATGGGAGCAGTCAGAGAGCCACTACTCCACCTGATCTGCCACAAGTCCACAGGGCCAGATGGGATCCATCCAGTGGTGTAGATTTCTCTCCACGGGGGAGATTCAGATTGGACATTAGGAAATACTTCCAAACTGAGAGAGTGGTCAGGCACTGGAGCAGGCTGCCCAGGGAGGTGGTGGAGTCACTGTCCGTGGAGGTGCTCAAGAAATGTTTAGATGTTGTACTGAGGAACGTGGTTTAGTGAGAAATATTGGTATTAGGTGGGTGGTTGGACTGGGTGATCTTAGAGGTCTTTTTCAACTTTGGTCATTCTGTGATTTTGTGTATGTGCAATCCTGGGGGGTTTTCCTTAGGTTTTTTTTTTTTTTTTTTTTTTTTTTTTTTTTTCAAGCAGCGTTAGGAAGAAAAAAGGAAAACATATTCCAGTGCATCTCAGAGAGACGTAAATTAATTTCCCCAAACCCTGATGAGAGACAGGAAAATCATCTTCACAGTGGAGAGTTGAGGCACAAACTCATGTGTCCAAACCCTGCCTGTCCCCAGGTTGGATGGGGTCCTGGGCAGCCTGATCTAGTGGGCTGTAACCCTGCCCACAGCAGAGGTTGGGACTGGATTGGTTTTAAGATCCCTTCCAATCCAAGCCTTTCTGTGACTCTCTGGTTCTGTCCAGGAGCTCACAGCAGCTGTATGCTGTATGCAAGCTTTGTGCTTTATGTATTGAAGTGAATAGAGACAGGAAAGCATCTGTTGCAGTAAAGAGTATACCAAGGTATGCAAAGAAAGAGGAGCATGATCAACAAAACATACCGGAAATTTTCTTTTTACCTAAACTCGCCAAAATACAGGGAGCTCACTGGGTGACAACTTCCACATATTAGGAGGTTGTGTGTGTTTGACACAGAGGCGGTGAAGGAGCAGAGATCTTGGCAACGATGTGGCAATGTCTCTTAAGCTTTTTAATTAATTCCTTTGCAGTTAATGTGGGTGGTGATGTATCCTGGTTGTTTTGTGGTGTTGTAGATGATGATGATGATCTTTTATTGAGCTGATTGGTTCATTACTCACAGGTCCAGCCTGTAATCTATCGCTTTTGTTCATTCAGAAACTACAAGTTTTTCAGGAGAGCTTGGCAAAAATCCCTTAGCCAAGGGCATCGTCCTCTCTCAGCTGCACAGCTTCTCATTAATATTTGAAAAGATTTAGTGTAGAATTTAGGATTGGGGTGTAGTATTTTATACGGTTATTTCTAAATTCATAGATTCCTAGATGTTTCAGGCCAGAAGGGACTATTATGCATCTTCTCTGACCCTCTGCATAATGTAGGCCACATTTGTTTAAAGTTTCGATTTGCTTTCCTGAGCAAACTTATATACGTTATCTATAGTTTGGTACAGAGGAGTAGCTAGCAAAAAGGTTGAAACCCATGAATATTATATTAGACCACCTGGTGCTCTGAAGCATGCTTCTGAATGATGGCTGCTCAAAATGGAAAGCAGTTTGAAAGATAGGGAGGTACAATGATGTGACTGTTGCAAAGAGCAAATGAATGGCTCCACATTAGGAAGAAGTTGTTTCCAGGACCATCATTTCTGTTCAAGTTTTATCTTTGTTTTTTGGCAAATGCTCATTCACACGCAACCTTTGTTTTAGAAGCATGGAAGCAAAGAAGGGAGACAAAGGTTCCAGTGGGAGAGCACAATACATGTGAATAACTCATCAATGATGAGCCTTCTCAAACCAACATGAAAATGCCACTCACCAAAGGGCTACATTTACAGTTAGAGGTATAGCACACAAAAAATAGCCCAATAGCTACTATATTTGCTATATTACAATTGCTATATTGCTATAGAATAACGAATAATTTAAGTAGTACGAAAATCTATTTTGGTATTTACTGACATCCCATTGTGTGATTGAAGATGTGTTGAATGGCCCAAGAAAGATGTTTCTGTCTTTGCATCTCTGTTTTAAACAAAGATAAAAAGGAGAGGCGATAGGAGCCTCAGGCTGAGCAGCCACCTCTGTGACAGCAGCCCAGGCTTTGGTGGTCTTGCTTTCACTCAGACTATTGCTCACGCAAGAGCCTGCAAGAAGTGTTTTACAGCTGAGCGCAGACCCACCACATTACAACCACAGGTTCTGTCCTGATGATTAACATTGGCTGTTTGAAATAATCCAAATGCTGCTCTCTGATCTGATAAAAGAATAAATACATTGGGTGTGAGTGATGGGAGCTAGGGGGAAGAGCAGGGAGGGGACAGGGACAGGTTTTTGTCAGGCTCAGTTTTCTGAAAATGGAACAGCTTTTGAGGGGAGAGAAAAAACACTTTTTTTTTTTTTTCTCCTACAGATGTTAAGTGCCAGAAGATTGCCTCAGTCTGCCAGTGATGTTTCACCAGAGTGCTCCGCAGCCTATCTGGTATGGGAGAGCAGGAGAGATGTTCCCAGAAAACAGCAGCGCAAACTCTGATGACCCTGTTCTACCAACAGTGCTTCCAAACGTGAGTCAACAAGGGGAAGTACTTCAGGTCCCCACAGACACCAAATTCAGCAGTAGATCTGTACAAATCACGATGTGTTAATCTGCCAGCTTTTTGCAATTGTTACCTCGCTCGTGTAGCCATCTGTGTGCCTTGCCAGGTATGCCCCACTTTCCACCAGATATCTAATGGTGTGTCAGTAGTGCAGATATGTTCCTGCTTACGTGCCTCTATAGAAGAAAATCAGCCCCCTGAAAACGAACCATTCTGCATCAAAAAAATGTTCAATAAATACAGTATGGTGTGTACTAAAAAAGAAAAGTGAAACGAAATTGTTTTGGGTAATGTGCAAAGGTGTTCTCATTTACAAAGCTAGAGATCCTAAATGGATTCATCATTTTACTGTTTCAGTTTATGTTGTAGCTTGGTTTTCATTAACATGAGCTTTTTGCTTTAAACACTCATCGTTAGATTCTTGGTTTTGGAGATGTTATAATCATTTTGTAATCATACGTAATCAGGTTCTGATTGTTGTCTCTTACTGCATCAACTGCTTTCTTCTGGCTCTAAAGTCATAGTGTTTCTCTTCAGGCTTTTTAATATATGCTACTGATCTTTTCATTAAAGTTGGGATTACCTCAATGTGATACAAATACTGTAAAAGATCTATATATTGTTATTGCATTTGTTGTTTTTACTTAAGTGCCTGCCCTGGAGACTCAGATCAGATGTGCTGGCTGCAGGTGGGACAAAGTGCTATGCTTTTTGTCATTCTAGGGATGTGTGTGCAAAAGATAAGTCCTTTGGGGGGGGGGGGGCGGCAATTGCACTGTGTGTCTATATGAATGGACAGCTTTCTGATACCTGCTGTGCAGGTACTTGCATCTGAAGTGCTGGTTGAGCCACATTAGTTTGTGTATGGAAGGAATTCACTCTCTACAATGACCTGAAAAGAGGTTGTAGGAAAGTGGGGGTCAGCCTCTCCTCCCAGGTAGCAGTGATATGATGAGAGGGAATGGCCTCAAGTTGCACAGGTTCAGGTTGGATATTAGAAAAAACTTCTCCTCAGAAAGAGTGGTGAGGTGCTGAGTCTACCTAGGGAGGTGGTGGAGTCACCATCCCTGGAGGTGTTCAAGAACCATGAGATGTGCCACTGAGAGACATGGTTAGCAGGCGTGGTGAGGATGGGTTGGGGCTGGACTGGATGATGTCAGTGGTCCAACCTTTTCCAACCTTTATGATTCTGTCGTTCTATGATTGTATGATTCTATGAACTGGGCTTTTGTGATGAATTAAACATGCTTCTGGGAAGTTTTTGTGCTAAACTGAAAGGTAACCTAACCAAGTGATGAGCTCTTGTTAGAACACCTACCAGTAATAATTCTAAATTTGAACAAGAGAGTCCTATTTCTGTCTGTAGGTCTCCAGTTTCTGAACAGATATATACGATAGTAATTAAATCTCTGATTTTTGAAGTAATGAACTCATACCTGTGATATTTATTAAGAAGGATCTTACTTTGTATCCAGCATACAAAGAATTTATATGTTGGATTCTGACATAGCAGTATTTGTTTATAGCAGTGCTGCAGCCTGAAGTAGTCAGTGAAGGAGAAGGAAGCACTAAGAATGGACAGAGAAGAGATTGGGTGCCAACCACAAGCTGGAAACTACATCTGCCATTTCCTCTTAAAACAGCACTTAAAACAGCATGTGTCCAAGCACATATGACTGAGGAGGATCTTTGCTTTGGCATGTGTGGAACGTAACCCTGGTCTCCAGTCTCTGGACCATCTCAGTCCTTTTTGTATTTTATAATATAGTAATCTATAATTTTTTGGTTTATTTTATTTTACTCTTTTACTTTATTCTTCCCACCCTGACAGTTAGAACTGATACGAGTGCTCAGCAAACCCAGACTGTCCCATTATTGATTTAGGGGCTGAGTAGAGCTCACCCGTGCATCTCAGCCGGCAGTGAAAGTAACTTCCAGGTGTAAACTTTCAGATCAGAGATGTGAGACTGAGCAACAGACTTGTTGGCCATCCAGGAACTCATAGTCCCCCTCTCCAACATTTCTGCTTGGTCACTGAAGAGTAACTTTCAGAGAGTTTCCCTGCCAGGGAAATGTAATCTGTTTGACTTATATTATGAAGCTTTGGGATATTTGATGATCATTCTTATTATCATTTGTTATATTACATCAATTAATTGGTCGTATGTAAAGGAATAGGACTTACCTCTCTATAATGACATGCTTCCAAACCTGGGAATAACAAAGCAGGAGAGAAGAACACCTAGCTAAATTTTATTAGTGTGAGTTTATCAAGCAGCTACCAATGCATCCAGAACTACATCCCCAGATGCTGTGACATAACTCTCAGTGCTTCACCCTCGTCACAGCTGTGCAGTGCTTTCTGTAAAGCACTCGCATGAAGACACCTAAGAGCACATGTACAAACACCAGTGAAGGAATCTGAGACTCTCTCCCAGGCTTATTCAGTTCTGTGGTGTGGATGCTTCCAAAGCACAATTGTTGGAGAAGTTTTCCATGATTGTGGACCAAGCACTTTCACAGAGGTAAACATGGGCAGTTTTTTTACACATGGACAGGTAGACATGGTAGAAGCTTTTGGTAGACACTGCTTCATCATTTGTGAAATAAATGGGGAAAGGAGCAATAAGAGCAGCTTCTCCAAGCATTCCCCTGTTAAATTCTGAGTTGACCTTAACAGAAGAGCACTGCACCTTGGATCTACTTGCTTCCTTGGCTGCAGCCGTCTTGTCTGCACTGAGTGCATGAGTGGTGCTCGGGGAGCCCTTATCGGTGATCTGGGTTTATTCTTTGCCTTCTGCTTCAAGTCAATTTAGCTCAGTCTCTTTTTTTTTTTTTTTTCCTGGTCTTTTCTCCTTCCTGACTTAAGCCACTGGTCTATCTATTAATTTGTTTTCCTGATGGAGTAGCATACAATGATAATTTGTTACTGTGGAGCCCATAATGACTTTTAATTGTGGCTCCTAATGTCACTCACTGTCATTTAAATCTCAATGGCTGTCACTTCCTTGTTCTTTCCCAGAGAAAATACGGCTTTTTCCCCCTTCAAACATCTGCATTAGCACACAGTTTATGCCTGCCTCGCTTGGGCTAAGTGAGTCACAGAATGCCAGCTTCTCAAATTATTAGCTTCTCTGGCTTAGCCGTAGTGGAAAAATAAGCATCATCTATTTGTTACTTTCAGTGGACTCTCAGGATACAAAAGAAATATTGCAGATTTAAATAAGCACCTTGCAGATGCGTTTGTGGGTTTGTTTGTCTGAAGATCCCAGCCTTGTGGTGCTTGCTGTCTTCCTTACAATGAGACAGAATAATCTGAGCAATTACTTCTATGTCTGTTTTCCCAAGCAGACTGCTGCACTGAAGTCACTGATGTTGTTCCTTCTCATTGTAGTGGCATTGAGTTTCATTCCCAGAACTTCCAGCTAAGCAGTGTTTCCCTGTTGGTATGCATAGTAGTAGGAGAGTGAAGTTGCTGGGTAAATACCAGCAACAGTGTAGTAAATGATTGCTGCAAAGTTCTCACCCGGGTAATATGTTGTGTTGGAAATTGATCAGTCAGAAAGTTGGTATTTTGCATTTAGTGTGGGAAACCTAAATGTGAAGGAACATCCAGCCCTCATGTCCACAGTGTCCAGCTCAGCTCTCCTGGCTATGGGACCCAGGTGCACCTGTTGCTTGTTCTCATTCCCCTTTTCAGCCAGGAGGCAGTTCCTGACTCTGCCAGCACTGCTATCAGACTGCCAGTTTGGCTTACCGTGTAAAGTTGTAAGATTGGTTGTCCTTGGGGAATAACCCTGGGATTTTGGATTTGGGAACTCGAATTTCCCAGCTGGAGCTACCCTATGGCTTCTCTTAGCTTGTCAGCAGCTGGAACTTTTGAATTTGGGAACTTGTGTGTGGTATGTCATCTCTGCTGCAAAAACGCCCCTGAAGGACCGCACAAAG
The DNA here is from genome assembly GCF_019232065.1 of Centrocercus urophasianus. Classification (NCBI taxonomy): domain Eukaryota; kingdom Metazoa; phylum Chordata; class Aves; order Galliformes; family Phasianidae; genus Centrocercus; species Centrocercus urophasianus. Next base: position 43,161,461 of record NW_024884475.1, on the reverse strand, counting down.
GAAACCATGCATTTATATGGTATCCTGTGCTTAAAAGAGACAATACCACACTCTGTTTGGTCTAATATGTTTTTCTAAAGTTTAAACCAGATTAACTGTAGTCAAACAGAACAACAACCCAGCACATACCAAAAAGGAAGCTGAGATTTTCTGAGGAGCATAGTGGAGCTGACAGCTCTGAGCAGAAGAGAATTGCAGTCTTTGCCAGGTCTGACTCCATGTGCTTTCTTTAGTGAGCCCATTCTCACTGTGTAATGGAGGTAATGTCTACTTGAAGGTTAAGGTCTGTGGAAGTCTCTACTGATATTTGTTTGGTTTTGTTTTTATTTATTTCTTCATCTTGAGTCATTTCATCCTTCTTGCTTAAATTGTATAGTTATTGTTAGCTGGTGTTGTCAGCCAAAGAGCAGCGCTGGGTCTGCGCTTTGTAGAAGCTGCTGTCAGCTGTCAGATTTCTCTTATTTCTTCAGTGCAAAACAATGAATCTTTTTCCTTCACCAGCCTATGAACGATACAGTGCTATATGGAGCAAAGTGACAGAGTCATGCTTAGAATCGTAGAATCACAGAATCATTAAGGTTGGAGAAGACCTCTGAGATCACCAAGCCCAATCCCAGCCCATCCCACCATGCCCACTGACCCTGTCCCTCAGTGCCACGTCTCCAAGTTTCCTAAACACCTCCATGACAGTGACTCAACTTCCCTGGGCAGCCTGTGCCAGTGCACCACCACTCTTTCTGAGAAGAAATGTTTCCTAACACCCGACATGGACTTCTCCTGGTGCAACTTAAAGCTATTCTTCTTATATCATAGTTTTAAAAAGGTGTTTAGTGTGGGAGGACCTCATCAGGCTGTGTCCTCATTGCATCCCCTGTGCGAACACACTGTTGCTTCCTGATAGGAAGTGTTGGTGCTCACTTTCAATAGGCTTCTGTACTAGCACTTGGGTTTGATTGAAAATGTATTTGCTTTTATTAATAGGAATGCAGATGGGGCATGGCTGTAGTGTTTATTTTTTAGGGGAGGAGGAGATGCTTAAATTGGCAGCTGGAAAGGATGTCGTAGGTTGGTTTCTGTGATCTGAGATGCCCCAGCAGAGATCAGCGCAACATCTGCTTTGCTTGCCTGGTGCATACCTACATATTCATGCACAGCTTTCTGAACTCTCAGGAGATGTGCGTTTAGGAAGAAGAATTCCAGTGAGCCGTAAACCTCCTGCTAGAGCTGATGGGAGATGAAACGTCTTTTGTCTGCCATACTTTCATCTACAGAGAATTTTTCAGGCTAATAGGAAAAGGCAGGTCTTTTGATAAGTGCTTGTTGTATCACCTGGCTCCTAGTGAATGCGAAGAGCAAATGACCAAGAAATAAGCATATGCTAAGAAATGGGCTGAGAAATAATGTGTTTTTGTGAAGGTCCCTTGAGCCAGAGTTGTGTGAGCAAACCAAGCATGAGGGTGTGATGTTCCACCCTGGCAGGAGGTGGGCGGCCCCACTCTGAAGAAAGGTTTCTGACACATCCAGCCAAGGGTGTGGAATGTGCCTCTCGCTGCAGCCAAGCCTCATTCCCCAGGGCTGAGTGAATGCAGGGAGATGGGTGAACAGCATCACAGAACTGTTGCAGCAGCACCTAAGAAAGGGGATATTTTTTTTTTCTTTCTTCCTTTCTTCCTTCCAACAGGCAGCTTAAAATCATTATGTGCATATGTCATCTCATTCATTCTTTGGTCACTGACTTCTGTCCCACCAGCATTGTTGAGAGGATGAGCACACACCATTCCAAGCTGGTCCTCCACTCTCTTACTTTTAATGCTAACTGCGGGTGAAGCAGTGTGGAGGCAGAGCACCCCAGGAAGATGCTAGGACATGACAGTACTGGCTAGAAATTTTATATAATCAGAGTTCTATGGAGAAGACCTCTTAGATCATCACCAAATCCAACCACTAACCCATTCCAACCATGCCCAGTAATTATGTCCCCCAGTGCCACATCTCCATGGTTCATGAACGCCTCCAGAGGCTGGGACTCCACCACCTCCCTGGGCAGCCTGTGCCGGTGCCTCACCGCTCTTTCTGAGAAGAAACATTTGTGTCCAACCTGAACCTCTCTTGGCAAATTTGATCTCTTCTCTCTGGCTCCCTGCTCCTCTGGAGAAGAGCCAGTATGTGTTTTCAAGTCAATGTATAGCTCACTGCTCTCTCAGCTCAGAAGTCTCCTGGGTACAGCAGTCACACTGTTTTGGCATTTGTATCCTTATAAAATGAAGAAGAACAACTAAAAAAAAAAAAAAGCTTTCTGAGCAGTGAATAACTTCAAAATAAAAATAGCAAGGTAGTGTCTTCAGTGGTAGTGTTCTGGATATAATTCGGTGGTCTTCTAACTGTTCAATTGCACCAAAAAAGAGGAGGCACATAGGGGCACCCATGCCCTAATGCACATCAAGCACAGGGAGGATCAAACTGCCTGAAAAGGCTGCACTTAGAGTAGTCCAGAAGTTGTAAACAGGTAGAAACAGATAAAAGAGTGTATTTGCTAACTGAATCTTTTTTTTTTTTATTATTTAATTCCTTCGTTTGGATCAAAATATTTGTTTCTTTTTAATTTGTTTAGAGCAACTGAAAAAGTCTTATAATTTTCTTCTGTTTTTTTGGACGTTTCAATGGGTCCGATACCAGTGGAGCGTTTTCATGGAAGTTAGAATGTGTTAAGTGGAGATTTCAGGCTACAGCTTTCCACTACATTCCCATCTGTGCGTAGTAAGGTCAACCTTACTTAAGCTTGTTTGTGTTTTAGTGCTTCGTGTAATGTGTTTGATGCTGGAGCGACTCAGCACAGGAAACTGACCTTTCTTTCCCAACGGTCTCTTCTGTGCACAGCAAACATAACTTCTTAAATGAACGGATTCAAAGCAGCATTTTAGCATGAATTTTCACCCACTGCTTCTCAGGGGAAAGCACGTCCCAGTCAGGTTGGCAGGAAAACTCTCAGTTGCAAGAACACTGGAGACACTGAGCAGTGCCCTCAGGGAGCAGTGGCAGACAGCAGATCACTCCATCTAGGCCTGTAGTGGGAATCTTGGTAACAGGACTCTGGGTCAGTTTTGTTGCCCTGTTTGTAATTCAGTGTGTTATTGTTCTTTTGTTGTTTCCATTAAATTCTCTATTTGGGGTCATCGCAGTCTCCATCTAATCTGTTCTTAGTTTCTGCCTGTTCTTCACTGCCAAAGAAATGGGGACTTCTATACTAACAAGGAGGTAGATGTGTGCTGTGTAAAGAGAGCTATGGGGGAAAAAAGGGATTTGCTTGTCTGCACCGAGAACAGCTCAATTCCATAGGGGGGTGCTGGAGGATGTTGCTGTTGGGAACCTGCTCAGCCAGGACAGCAGGACTCATTTGGTCCTGGGCGATGCCACACCTGCGCCTCTGCCTTCTCTTACCCTTCACCCTGCATAAATTCCACTTCAAGGGAGAGCTTTTCAAAAACACAGTGATTGTTTAATCACCAAATTAAGGCCTTGATCCATTTCCAGTTGAAATCAAAGGCGCAACTCAGATCAATTTTGGGAGTGCTGGATAGGAGCCTGAAGAAGTCAACACTTCTGGGGTCTGCCCTACTTTGAAACTCTGGTAACAAATATATGGGCACTGCAGAGAGGCAAACATCCAGGGCTGTGTTTGCAAGGACTAATATGTAACACTAGGAACATAAATACTTTTAAAAATGCTTTATACAAATGATCGTTGCCGTAAAGCTGGAATGGTGCAGGGCTTCATGCATCTTAGAAATGTTTTGACGTAAGAGCCTGAAGTAGGATTTAGTAAGATTCTTGTGCTCTAAAAAGTACTCATAATTTTTGCTTAATTTCTACATGTTTTCTCGCACTTTAATAGTAGTGCAACAAAGTAGAGGGACTAATCTCAGTTAAAAGTAGAAATGCTGAGATTAAAGTGCACTTCTGTTTATTTTTAAGGGCAGTAGGTTAATATGAGAGCTCTATTGTTGATGTCAGCATCACAAGCCAAAGATAAACACCACTTTTCTGCACTTAGATCACATTTTCAGAACATTATTCTTCATTAATGAGTATTTTCTTCTGCTAAGAAAAAGAACAGCTTAGTCATATGCTTATTGGCTACCAATATCAGTCATTTCACAGCTGTTCTGTAAAAGATCTGTTCTGAGATGATCTTTTATTTCACCATCTTTTTTTTGAATTTTGTTTCCATAAGTTGTATCTCTTTTACAATGGGATTATTTCCTTTTTAACAAAACAATTTGATTCTTTCGATTCTAAAATTCTTTAAATGCTTTTATTTCTGTTATTGTATCTTTATTATTGTTTCCTCCAGTAAGATAATAGAAGTGTGATGCTCTTGCTATCAGAAAAGCTCATAATTCCTTGTAGGGAAGAGCTGAGAATGTGTATTTACAGGACTGTTCTGTTTTCTGTCTCTGTTTAAACTTATTGTTGGACAACCGAGTTGCTTTGATATGGGAGTCCAGGTGGTATTGTGTTTTAGAAAGAAAGGGAAGTATTATCTACCTAGCTAGTTAGAAGGTGACTAATCATTAGGGTTTTTCTTGTCATTCCTTTAAAACGTTCCTTCAATAAGTCTGGCACCTGTATCCAGGCACTCAGGTCTTCATTTCACCGTGTGATCAGTGAATAGCCTGATTCTCTAAAAGAGAGACAGAGACCTTTCAAAGCCACGGAGAGACATCTCTGTTCTTTATTTGAAAGGCATTCCTGCGGACCACCAACAAGCACATCTCACAGCTGCCAGCAGTTGCACACTGCTGCTGCTGGTGTGTAAACATAAAACTCTGCCGTGTGAAGTAAAATGCAAAGGTTGTAATTTAAAATAATTTCTCATTTCTAAAATATAGTTTTATCTATTTATTAATATTTGATGCATTATAAATTAATATTTAGTGTCTCTGCGCCATGAAATCATTGCTAGTTCAGTTGTTGTGAGAGATGTTTCACGAGCTGTAAAAATGGCTGAGACAAAGCAATATTATTAGTGATCACAAAATGGTGGAGTTTGAGATCCTTAGGGCGTCAAAGAGTGCGTGCAACAAGCTTGCTATTCTGGACTTCAGGAGAGCAGACTTCAGGGAACTGTGTGGCAGGGTGACATGAGATAAAACCCTGGTGGGAACAGGGGCCCAAGATAGTCAGTATTCAGTGACCATCTCCTTCAAGCCCAGAAGCAGTGCATGCTGAGAAAAAGGAAGGCAGGTGAGAATGCCAGGCAGCCTCCGAGGATCAACAAGGAGCTCCTGGACTTAGTAAAGCACAAAAAGAAAGTCTATAGGGAGTGGAAGCAGGAATGGATTACCTGGAAGAGATACAGAGAAGTTGTCCAAGCAGCCAGGGATCAGGTTAGGAAAGCTAAAACCCAGATAGAATTACAACCAGCCAGGAACATAAAGGGGAAAAAGAAGAAATTATATAGGCATACCAGTGATAAAATGAAGGCCAGGGAAGATGTGGACTCTCTCTGGGAGGAAACTGGAGATCTTATCACAAGGGATGCAGAGAAAGCTGAGGTACTCAGTGACTTTGCTTCAGTCTTCACCAGCAGGGGCTCTAGCCATGCTGCCCAAGCTGCAGAAAGCAAAGGTAAGAACTTGGAAAAAGAAGATCTGCCTGCAGTAAGTGAAGATCAGGTTCAAGATCATCTAAAGAACCTGAAAGTCTGCAAGTCGTGGGTCATAACAAGGCCCATCCATAGGTTCTGAGGGAACTGGAGTTTGAAGTTGACAAGCTGCTATCCATTATATTTGAAAGGCCATGGCAGTCTGGTGAAGTTCCCACTGACTGAAAAAGGGGAAACATAACACCCATTTTCAAGAAGAGAAAAAAGAAGATCCGGGGAACTACAGGCCAGTCAGTCTCACCTCTGTGCCCGGCAAGATCACGGAGCAGGTCCTCCTGAAGGCTCTACTGAAGCACATGGGAAATAAAGATGAAGGTGATTCATGGTAACCAACATGGCTTCACCAAGGGCAAGTCATGTCTGACAAACTTGGTGGCCTTTTATGATGGAGTTACAGCCTCTGTGGATAAAGGAAGAGCAACTGATGTTATCTAAATGGACTTGTGTAAAGTGTTTGACGCTATTCTGCATGACATCCTGGTCGACGAGTTGGAGAAAAATGGATTTGGTAATTGGACCACTTGCTGGGTAAGGGTCTGGCTGGATGGTTGCATTCAGAGAATTGTGGTCAACAGCTCAATGTCCGAGTGGAGACCAGTGATGAGTGGCATTCCTCAGGGACTGGTGCTTGGACTGGTGTTATTTAACATCTTATAGGCAACATGGACAGTGGGATTGAGTGCACCTTCAGCAGGTTTGCAGATGACACCAAGCTGAGCGGTGCAGTTAACACACTAGAGAGAAGGGATGCTATCCAGAGGAACCTCAACAGGCTAGACAGCCAACTTCATGAAGTGCAAGAGTGCCAAGTCCTGCACCTGGGTTGGGGCAACCCCACACACAGATACAGGTTTGGCAGAGAATGGCTCGAGAGCAGCCCTGAGAAGAAGGATTTGGGAGTGTCAATTGATGAAATATTCAATTTGAACCAGCCATGTGCTCTTGCAGCCTGGAAGGCCAATCATATCCTGGGTTGCATCAAGAGAAGTGTGACCAGCAGATCAAAGGAGGTGATTCTGACTCTCTGCTCTTGTGAGACCCCATCTGGAGTACTGCGTCCAGTTCTGGGGCCCCCAGCACAAGAAGGACATGGAGCTATAGGAGCAGGTCCAGAGGAGGGCCGTGAAGGTGATCAGAGGGCTGGAGCACCTCCCCTATGAGGACAGGCTGGTAGAGCTTGGGGTTTTCAGCCTAGAGAACAGAAGACTCTGGGGGGACCTGAGTCCTACAGGAAAGCTGGAGAGGGACTGTTTATAAGGGCAAGTAGTGACAGGATGAGAGGAAATGGTTTTAAACTGGAAGAGGGTGGATTTAGACTAGATGTTAGCAAGAAATTCTTTACTGTAAGGTGGTGAGACACTGGAACAGGTTGCCCCCGTGTGGTTGTGAATGCCTACTCAAGGCCAGGCTGAATGGGGCTTGGAGCAGCCTGGTTTAGAGGGAGGTGTCCCTGCCTATAGCAGGGGGTTGGGACCAGTTGGTCTTAAAGGTCCCTTCCAACCCAAACCTGCCTATGATTCTATGATTGCAAATGAAATAAATGCAAGGGAAGGAAAATTGGCTCCATAGCAAGAATCAGCAGGGCCTTCTTGTATGACTGGAGGGCTTGCCAACTGAGCATGCAATGTGGCAGGTGACAGTGTGCACTGTTGGGACCATTGGCTCCTGCTAACTTAGTGAAGATCTTCCAAGGCACTTCCTGTTAGCCTCAGGCCTCCCGGCTTTTCACAGTGGGATACGGGGGCTGGTTGTGCAAATCTGGCTGTTCTTCCAGTATGGCAGTTGTTAAGCACTGTGTGAATGTGGGAGCTGAAGCACTCTGTGTCTTTGCCCATGTCTATGAAGAAGCTGCATTAGTACTCCTTCATCAGGCCATAGTGGTTGGAGTATGGATAACTGTCAAGAAATACAAGCAAGCAATTTTGATCTGTCCTAGACTAATTTTAATTACAATTTGTCTATGTGGAAATTTAGAAATGCTTTAATATTTTCTCCAGTACAAAATGAATTTCCAATTCTTGAAATTCTTTTAAAGCATCTTCCTTTCTTCAAGTGGCTTTGACAAAATAACTTGATTGAAAGGGCTGCAGTGGTTCAAGAAGATGAGAAACAAGAGGAAGTGGTTTGAAGAACCAACTGCGTTTAACCAATGCTGCTCTCATACCACATTATAGTCAGTAACGTTCAGTAAATAATTTCATCAGTTCATTTTGAACAATTAGAAACATTCACCATGCACTCAAATAAAAAAAGAGAAGTTGTTAGAACAGATTATTTTGAAAGAGGAGTTGACATTTTGGTGCCATCTGATATATTCTTCCTGACACAATTGTGGTCATTGTGGAAGAAACTGAAGACAGCTGACTGCTGTTCTGAGACTGTTGAATGATAGGGTGGCCCACTGAAGCAAATACTGAGTTGTTCCAGGCTGGTAGGATAACATTAAAATAATAATATACATTAGTCCTAAGGAATTTTCCTTTAATTGCATTTTAAGTAGTTACCAATTTATGTTGCATTTCTGCCACCTGGGAAATAAGAACATGAGAATGAGCTCACTAAAATTGGGTGTGCTACAGTGTGTACTGTTACAGAGTCTGGTTGAGTTACTCATGCAAGCGTCTGTATATATGCAGATCCTATGTTTACATGTGTATATATGGCTTTCAGATTTGGGAGCAGAAAGAGACTATTGTGATTGTCTAGTTTGGCCTTCAGCTGGAAATGCTTGTTAGCACTATTTGTTCTCATCTCCTTGTATGTCCATCTCTCCAGCAATTCTGTCTGTTCTTACACTTGTTAAGCACAAGTTCAGGCTTCCTCACATTTTTTTATCTATCCACTTAACTTTGAACATCTCCCTCTTCCTGGGAAAAAGGGATCTGAATTCTTTGATCTTCCAGGTCCTTTTGGTAGGACAACACGCATCCAACATCATCTGTGCCTGTCTATATTTGCATGAGAACAGCTTTAGTGATTCCTGTGTTTCTTGTAAAGGCGTGTAGCAAAATGACACATTTCTCAATAATATTTTTCTGCAGTAGTAACAGAAGTTCAAAATATGCTTGATCACAATTTCTACAAGCTGTTATCTGAAGTGCTCCTGAGATTTCATGTGTCAAACACAGAAAAGCTTGAACTCTAAGGAAACTTAAATCTTACCATGTAGTGTTTGGTCTGTTGTTAGTTGTCGGAAAATAATACCTAGGATACCCCCTCTGAACTCAAGCCCAGCTAATGGGGTAGTTCAACCATCTCTCAGTGTTGAGATCTTAGGCCACACTTCTCTCTTTTAAAAATGATACTAATTGTGTCATTGTTTGTCTTCCAGTAGTGAGATCCAGTAGTGAGATCATATGTCACTGCATGTGGGCCCTGGGTATCACAGGTTATAACTCCAATAGGCCTACTTACACCTTCATCAGGCTCACAGGTAAGCTGAAGAACTTATCTGCAGTCCACCTGTAGGGAGGTTGCTCCTGAACCTCATGCACTGAGTGTGTGCAAGGGGTGTGTGCAGGCATTGCTGCTCCAGGAGCTGGCTTTAGCCTTTTTTGTAATTATGCTTGTTCTCCACTGTCGTATTTCTGGGCCATGCATGTTGAACAAGCATCTTTTTTCTCCTCTCCAAATTTCTCCCCTTTGGTTACGAAGCTGTCACCTTCTTTGCAGCCATCCCAGTCAGCAGAGGAATCCAAAGCCTAAAGCTACTTTTTTTGGCATCAGCAGCAATGGCTGTTAGGAAAAACATTTACAACAGTGTCAAGATAAGAGAAAGATGTCTCAGCTGAAAACAGGCCATGTCATTAGGCATCTGAACAAATTGAAGGGAGTTTTCATTTGTTTCATTTATCTTAAATTAGAAAGCTGATGCAGTAGATAGATGTTCTAGACTAATCAGATTACAATGTAATTCAACTGAGTAGCTCATCTTCAGCACCAGTCTCACATCTGTAAAGAGCAAAGCTTTAATTTGAGTCATACTGCTTTTCTCTGGAATAATTTGCAATTATTCAAATAGCAATACTGCATGTAATGAATTCAAAGTTAATCAAATTGTTGTACCAATAAGCCTGGTAGTTCATCTTTGGTATCAAGTTCATAAGATCATTTATGACCAGCTGCTTTAAAAAGAAAACCTCTTCATCAAAGCTCTAGTCTAGTTAGTTTTTGTGATTTGTATCCAGACGAAGTTTAGAGGAAAAAGCTTCACAGAAATTCACTTGTGAATGCTGGAATTCCTGCTCTGTGAAGACACAGACCCTTCTAAATGACTCTGAGCTTTATGGTGGCTTTAAAAACACTTAATGCATCTGTGCAATAGAATTTTACTGTTGTTCTTTCCAGACTTGGTGTACACCTGCTGGTTGTTTCACCAGCAGATTGCAGAGATAACATGAACAGATGGTTATTTTGGTGAGAATGTGTAGTGTGTGGTATGAAATCGTGTGGCTAACCGGCAGAGAAAAGAAAAGAATCCTCATACCTTTGAATGTAAGTGCAAAATTACAATCTTTGCTTAAGCTTGGAAGGTTTTCTTTCTGTATGCATGAAAGAAACTTGGTAACTGCCGGTAGGAACATTTGCACTGAAGCCCCCACAGTGAAAGATTCCTAGCCAGTAAAAAACTTATGCAGAATTGTGTAGGACATGAAAATCAGGGTGGTTGACAGACTCGATCCAATCAGCTCGCAATCTGAAAGGCCCCAGCACATGGTCTCCTCCCCAGTGCAACACCACAGGCACGATCCCATCACCTCTTCTGTTGGTGTCAAAATTTTCTTCTGCCTTGGTGGTCACAGATTCAGCCTCAGCTGTGAAGTCCACAAAAAATAGCAGCATTTCTAGCGTGTGCAGACAGTCAGTGAGAGTCCTGGGTGCCATGCCAGGGGTACGGATGTAGGGGCTGGAGCAGAAAACGTTCCTTTTTTGTAACCGGCTTGTCTAGGGCCTGAGTAAGAGCTTGTGCCCATTTCATCAGGTCCTTTGCTGGGGTGGGAAAGGAGGTTAGAAAATTGACCTAGGTGATGGATCTATGGACTGCTGGTGTGTGTGCTCATGTGCTGTAAGCATCTGAGTGTTAACACATGGTCTCCCTACCGAAGGTCTGTATATGAAACTCAGCTGCTGGAGTGACAGAAGATTTTGTGTTGTTAGCGCACACTTCATTAAAATACCAGCTGAAATCCAAGTCTGAAATCCCACAGTTTGTGTTAGTTGATAAAACTCGATTGCCTCTAATTACTGTTAGTATGGCTTTAAAATAATATTTTGTTGTAGTAAAGGTCCCTTTGTGATGAGGAATAGCTGGTATTCAGAAGTGGAAACTTGGGAAGGACTGAAAATATGTGGTGGGGCGGGGAATATCATCAAGACTGCTTTTACCACTGTACTCTAAATCTTCCAGCAGCAGCACTGTAAAAAACAAATCAGGGATGCAATACTGAACATGGGAAAGATTTAATGTTTTTGCATCCAATAATTAAATGAGCCTGCCATGAAATAAACCAAACAACTGCAAGTCCTCTTTGAATCCGAGAGGCACTTTCACAATCTGGAGAGGAGAACCTGACATTGCTTTATATCATCTGAATGGACCTTAATCCTGCAATGAGAGGCTACGATCGCTCTAATCCCTAGGTCTCAGTCATGTGCCTAATGTTCACATTGCGCTCGAGAGTTTTGCAGTACTTGCTAGCTGTAGTGAAGCATCTGCTCTTGGATCCTACTGTTGATGCTTCTCTAGCATGTGATCCCATAGTGATGCAGTTAGAATGAGATCGCTGCCTCAAAACACAGTTCTGATGGAGACAAGGACACAACTGCTACTTTCATGAGAGCAGAATGTCAAAAAGCAGGCTGGGGTAAAAAGAGACTTATTGCCCTTCAGTTTTTACGGCAGGATGTTGGCTTTGTATACGGAATATGGTTTTATATGACAGAAAGATGAAATGTGAATGTGTTCTCCAAACTTTGTGTTTCTAAGCTGCATGGTAGTATTGTTATAAGTATTCCTGTAAGGTGTTCACAAAAAGTCACATCAATGCGTTTGTGTATTGGTTTAGCTACAGGCTTCCATTCATGACAAACCATTTTAAAAACATCATTGGATACCTTATGAAAGTTTAATAAGACTTTTTATTGACACAGTAGGAAAACCTTTTAGAAGATTTTGTTTTAAATCAAAACTCTTTGGACTTCTTGCTGAGAAGCTCGATTGACCCATGGTCCTAGCTGATCCCCACTGGTTGTGAAGGCAATTGCAGGAGAAAAAAAAAAAAAAAAGGAAAAATCACTGATGGACAAAAATCTATTTGAATCAAAGAAGGCAAAGAAACAATTGGTGAGTACTTAGATATTCATCTTTTTTTGTTGTCCACTTGATTCTGGTCAGAGCTTCAGTCTTCAGCGGAGCCAAGATTTCATGCTGGAGGCTGAAAGTGTCAGCAACCACCACAAATATTCCTTCCTAAATAATGGCCCTATTACTGAGTAGGCTTTGTTCTGGAAGGGCTTGGAAGCGTCTTGTGCCTTTTGTTACCCACAGCCCTCCTCAAGGTACCTTCTTTTTGGCCACGATGCACAGGCAGGGGGATGAACCTGAGAATGGATCCCAGAAATAACAGCAGACTGAGCTGTCCAGGTGGGAGTGCTGAGGAGTGTGGTGCCTTTGTGCCCCCCAGGTTTCTGAGGATGACTCTGAGCTGGAAAAGAAGCCTTCTTGGGTTTCCTTCTTTTGCTGCACACTTAATTCGAATGACATAAGAGGTGGAGTTTTGGCTTCCTTCGTGTTTTCTCCACCTCACACAAGTGGAAACCTTTGTGGTGTGTGCAGTGAGCTAGTAGCAAGAATGCTTAGGTCAGCTGTGGGAATCTGGAGCTGATTTATATTTTGTATGACTTAATACAGAGACCTGAACCATGGGAACTGATGAGAATAGTAAGTGCTCTCTGTGTCAGATACACCACACTTTCTAAATAATGCCGGGTGTTGACGAGCACATTAGAAATGCATCCCAGGATTTTGTGATTTTCTTGTGGAGCTTGAAACATTGTGAGCATAGTCTTTATTCAGTGTTTGAACGTTTCCCCCTATTGAATCCAGACATACACAGCAACAAAAAAAGCAGAAGGAACTTCTGGCACCTCAAGATAGATTTAGTTTGGGTTCAGGGTTTAGGGCAAAGGTTTGTGATCTTACTCATTTTAATCAAAGAAGTTGGCTCATGTCATCAAAACTTTCACTGTCAGAGAAAGATCAGCAGAATTCACTTGCAGGTCCCTTAAGCAAACAAAACCACATCCCCTGTTGCCACCTGAGTTTATGCTTTGGCAATTTTTAGAAGCTCTTTTTGGAAATAACTTCCTCAGAGTTCCAGGCCTACTGTTACTCCTACCTGAGTGGTTATGTGTGTTGATATAAACATATATCACAACATAGTGAAGTCCATACATCCATATTTTATCACCACAGTCATTTTTCTAAAACAAAAAGAGATAAGAGTACATTTTGATATCCTTTAAATCAGTATTGAAACCCTTCCAGAACATGAAAGTTATTCTGGCATCTTGCTGAAGGTTAACTTTAGCGTTCTGGAAGGATTTCAATAGTAATGAAAAGAACAGTGAAGTGAGTAAAGCTATTTCAGAAACACTTCTGAAGGATAACACTAGCCTGCTAGGGACTCTTCAGCAGTAGGCTAGAGGGCAGCAAAATTATTTCTGAAGTATTCCTGAAGGAGAACTTCAATAATCTAGTAGTATTTAAAATAGTTCTGCTGTGGTGGTACAACTATATGGCAAACATCCCTGACAGGTAATTTCATTCTTTGAAATAATGAGGCAAAACATCAGAAGCTTGAAACCCACTGCTAAAAAAAATGTCTGTAAGAAAGGGAGAGGAGAATCAATTGCTCCAGAGGCTGCTACGCCATTCCTGACTGAGTTGTCAGGGGATGAAAGTGACATTCATGGAATCATAGAATCATTAATATTGGAAAAGAACTCTAAGATTGTCAGCCCATCCCTACGGTGCCCACTAACCATATCCCTCAGTGCCTCATCTCCACGGTTCCCGAGCACCTCCAGGGATGGTGACTCCACCACCTCTCTGGGCAGCCTGTGCCACTGCTCTTTATGAGAAGAAACATATCCAACCTGAAACCACAACTTAAGGCCATTCCTTCTTTTCCTTTTGCTGTTACCTGGGAGAAGAGGCTGACCCCCACCTTGTTACAACCTCCTTTCAGGGAGTTGCAGAGAGTGATAAGATCTCCCCTGAGCCTCATCTTTTTCACAGTGAACTAACCCAGTTCCCACTGTCGCTGCCCATAAGACTTGTGCTCCAGACTCTTCACCAGCCTCACTGCCCTTCTTTGGGCATGCTAGCAGCCCCTGGCAGGATCCTCTCTGCACCTTTCTTCTACAAAAGTGGACATGAAGCATAGGCTCACTGCTGCCATCTCCCTTTGGCACAGATTTCTGGCTCAGAAGTCGAAGTGTCAGGTTTTTTCACCTATGGGTTTACAAGTGTGAACCTCCTCAGTCTGGAAAGCAAGTGGGAAGTCTCACCCAGAGGATTTTCCTAAATGCCTGGATGCTACCTACTTTTGACTCAGCTAAGAATACCGCAAGAGCAAGTTTTCTTAAAATGTCTCACGTCTTAGACCAGCTGACTCAGAGAAATACACAGCCATGTGCAAATTAAGTACAGACATAATTTAGCTGACCAAATATGCAACCCAGCGTTAAATTTGTTTAGTTTGGAACCATTTTTGGCTAGTAGCTCTAGCTCCTTCTTAGATATCACATGCTGACTGGTATGCTGCTTTAAGCTGCATTACACATTAGAGGGAACCATGACCGAGTCAACGAGAAGCAATTAGGTTGTTCCTTCATCTCTTCCAGCGCTCCCCTTGTTTTTGTTGGGAGAAAAGTATTTTGTTTTCTGTCTGTATAAAGGTAATTCCCATCTGCAGGCAAGGTGTGATTTGCAGTGGGAGGAGGATCTTTTCATTCTTTCCTGTAACAGATGCGTTCGGAGGAAAAACAGTCCAATTCCAGCAAACTTCTACATCTTGGTGACTTCGTCTTGTTGGAGCACTGTGATTCCAGCTGTACTACTGCTTAGCCAATGCTGCTGTTTTCCAGAGGTGACCGAGTCCATCTGTTGTTTGTAGATGACATCCATCGTTTGAAAAAGCCTTTTCAACATGGAAACAACGATGCGCTGCTGCTTTAATTTTAAGCGCATCCCTTGGACATACATAGAAAACAAGAAGTAAGCTTCTTAAAGAGCAATCCTGTGAGCTGAGAGCAAAATCACAGCCTTGCAAATGGATATTTGACAAAGATCTGGGTGCTTTTGCAGCTGTTGTTGATTTTACAGAGGTTTTTCAGATTTTGGTATGGAGGGTGCCAGTGAAGGTGGTGGAAAGTCTTCCAAGGGAGTTGTCAGACAGACTCTCTTTGAATGCTTAAATGGGATACCCTCGAGCCTAGCTCTAACCAAGCTCCTTAGAAACTTTTGAGAGGAATGGGGCTGTTCACAGGAACTGTGTGGTGAGTCATTCTGACAAACAAATACTGGCCAAGAAAACCATCGTCTGCTTGTAAATTGGAGAGTGGGGGCAGGAAATGGAGAAATGTCCCTCATCCGTCTAACATGAAATAATCTTCTAGTCCTTGCAATAACAGATATCAAATGTGGAGAGACTGCCTGCGTAAAACCCTGGTGTTTGCTGGTGTCACCAGCAACGTTTCCCACTTCTTCATCTTAAAGATGGCACCCTGAATATTCCAGGTACCTGGCTACGTGCTACTGCTGCATCAGCCAATCTGAATTGTGCCACAGTTCATTCTCCAGAGCTGTTTTTGTACTGCTGTTCAGTATAGAAGCATTTTATTTTATTTTATTTTATTTTATTTTATTTTATTTTATTTTATTTTATTTTATTTTATTTATTTTAATACAGGTTATTGCCACATCCAGTGAAGTTTCTAAGTCTCTTCCAGCAGATTTTCACGTTTATGAAGTAGGCGTTCGCAGTTCCTAACAGAGTCATCATTTGCATGGAGAGATGAGATTTATCAGCATTTTCCTTTAGCTGATGTCCTTCAAGGACAGCCCCCAGAAAGCAGAGGTCACTGCGGTAAAGGGAGCTGCATTAATCATCTTAACCATTTGAAATAAGGGAGACTAAATAAATAAATGATGGTGCTTCAGAGGGTTACCCTAGGAAGGACCAGTGTTAGAAATGTTTTTGTTAATCTGGTTTCACCAGTGGAGCAGTAGAGCTGTGGATTAAGTTATATAAAAATGTTATCAGTAATAACAGCATTTATGTTGC
This sequence comes from Centrocercus urophasianus, assembly GCF_019232065.1. Taxonomy (NCBI): domain Eukaryota; kingdom Metazoa; phylum Chordata; class Aves; order Galliformes; family Phasianidae; genus Centrocercus; species Centrocercus urophasianus. The sequence continues at coordinate 43,145,447 of NW_024884475.1, read as the reverse complement.
ACCAGTGCAGTGAGCTGCTCCTGTATGCAAACCTTTCTGCAGCGATAAGATTTGGTTTTAAGAGAGTAATGGAGCACATTGAGTGGTGACATCCATGGGTCATCCCTCTCATCCTCAGGCAGTTGATGTTGGGTGAAAGAGGTACTGATGTAAATACAAGAGATGTATCAGTAAGGGAAACATTCTGAGTGAGAAGTATCAGTTCTCCAAATATCTGAGAAGAGAAGCTGCCTCATACATAAGGAATGTAAGGTGAGGCATTGATCTGGGGAAGAGAGAGAATGGTGCATGATGAGGTGCTGGAGCATGGAGTGAATGAACTGGCATCCCAAGAGGCAACTGGGTTCTAAAGGCTGTGCTCACCACACAGTTCAGCAATTTTTAAGTGATAGCCTTCTGCACTTGGATTAGCTAAGGTGCTTTGGTTCTGTGTATATGCATGTATGTTGCTTGGCAAAAATCCTTTTGTACACTCAAATTTAGCAGTTTCAGTACTTTGGGTCTGTTCAGTACTATTGCTTGTGGAAAAAACTATAGACAACCATTTTTCAAAAATCTGTTCAAGTGTATAACTGTGCACACCAGAGTAGCTTCAGTTTAATAGGACTGAAAGTGTGGATGCCCATATATTGCCTGAGTAGAAGCATGTGGTGATTTGTTATTGTGACTGAAAATTATTATGCCTTAAATATTCGGGAGAGTGTCAATATCTTTCAAATGAAATAGTGCTTGGTAATTATCGAGAAAAGGCTTTTTAATCATATTAATCAAAATCCTTATCAAGATAATTCAGTTCACTGAAATTCTGTAGTGGGAAACCAGCCCCTAATAAACAAAAACATTTTTAAAAAGGTGAAAAATATGACAGAAATTATCTGAAATTCAAAATAGGAGTCAATTGCTGTCCGTACAGAAAAATAACTTTACATGACAACATTGTCCTGGAGATGATTCCCAATTTTGTCTTTATTCTGATATGTACTGATAAAAAATAGTAGGCGCTTCTCAAATCTTACCATACAGACATTTCAAATAGTTCTCAGTACCAAAATATCCTCAAGGGTTTCTGCTACTGACGTCTCTTTGTTCTTTTCAATATCTTTTTAAATTATCAGAATTTTAAAAAGCAATTTAACTTCATAAAAAGCTAATTTGATTTATTGGGGTTACTTTTATTTATTAACCAATTTGCTTCTGGGTTGATTTTCTTAAGTGCTAAGTTTCATAATGGAAATGCTGACACAACCTTAAGTATAGAAGCAAATGCTATTCTAATAATTCAGCTGAATAAATACCAGCCAGCATTTAGTTATTTTCCCAGGAACTGGATAAACAGCCACTTCCTTTATAGTGTCTCTTTGTGAAGTAAAAATTCCCTAGCCTGCTAATCATCACTAGGAAATTTTCTATTAAAAAAAGACCCCTAACATTTCTTTTGTTTATTCTGCAAGGTCTTTGTGGTTCCATATTAGTCATGTTAAAAAACAAACAAACAAAAAAAGAACCCACAACAGAAACAGCACAAATGATCAACAGCAAAACCCACAACCCTGAAAACAAATACTCTGACTTGGCAATGAACCACATTTTGATCTCTTTCAAGAGGTTCCTCTTTTGAGGTACTGGCTTCTGTAGTGGAAGACGAAAGAACGAGCTCAGCCAAATAATTCAGGTGATGGTCTGCGTTTCAGAAGCTTAGAATTATTCTGCTGTAGAGATTTACTTCTGATTGTTGTTTTGGATCAGCTGCTTGGAATTCGCAGTTGAGTTTACAATAGACATTAAAGCAGCCACTGCCTTTGGTATGTACAAAGGCAGAACTTTTGCTATTCCCCAGAATATTAGCTGATATTTACAAGTTGATCTGTTATCTCAAGCTTGTTGTAGCCCAGATCTGGTGCGTGTTTGATTTTTAAACCAGGCAGTCCAGTGGAGTAAACGAGTGTGACACTTGGACTACATTAATACACCACCATCTAGTTAATGAGCTGAAATTCTCCACAGGTAATAGAAAACCTATTGTGGCATAGCAGTCATAGAATCACTGAGGTTGGAAGAGCCATCTAAGATCACCAAGTCCAACCCCAGCCCATCCTCATCATGCTCACTAACCAGGTCCCTTGGTGCCACATCCCCACCATCTTTCTGAGAAGAAGTTTTTCCTAATACCCAATCATAAGGAAAAAGTTCTTCAGTGCAATTTAATCTGCCACTTTCAACTGTCCCCATGGTGTAGCTAACACACTGGAGCACAGTAGGGCAGGGTCACAGAAAGGGTCTTACTCTGTGAGTCCCCATTAGACTAGTGAAAAGTAATTTTGTGCTGAAAAGAAACAGGAGCGATTTGAACGTGGGGGATTTTTTTTTGCAAGCTAAAAGGGAGTTGCTTTCCCCAGCAGTTCTACCAATGAAAATGCAGTTTCTCACTGAAATCTAGAGAGGTGTTGGCTGTTCCTCAGATAAGCACCAGCACTCCGGGCTGTATGTATACCCACAGATTATTGGTAGATGCTCTCACCTAAATTTTGTCTGCAAATTGAGCACTGGCACAAGCCTTAACCTTCCAAATACATCACTTGCCCAACCTGTGTTAGGACCAGCCCCTCTACATTGCCTAGGGGGTAGCTGCCAAAGGTGTGCTGTGGTGCTGCACTTCTGGAATGGTGACACAGGAGAGAGGAGCAGGCTCCCTTACTGATGGGATATCTATCAGGCTGCTCAACAAAAGTGAAATTATTCAGCTCACAGAGCCTCTGATTTGCATTCTAGACCTTCCCTCTTTCATTTCACTAATAGCCACCCCACTGGGCGCACGGCCTGACAGCTTCTAGTTTATACATGCTTAAACCATACTAATTACTGACTTTTAAGTAACTAGGATTTTTTATTGCATCTTCATTGAGGTAACTAGGAGTTTTTATGGCATCTTCATTAAGGTAATAGTAGGTGGGTGGAGATGCATGTCAATCATGTGAACTGGTAGATGGATCACACCTGGTGTTTTGGTTAATTTGTCTTGTTAATTTGCTTGCTGTGTTTGCAGCTGTTAGAAATGACAGCTTCTTTTGCAGTGATGAAACAAGCTCAGCAACACTGCTTCCTTCTGTCAACAGAGAAATGAACCCTGAGTGTGTGCGTGAGAAGGAGAGATGCTGTGGAGAAGAATCAGTTGATGAGAGGTAGAAATCTAGTAGAATGCCCTTGTTCTCACTATATTCTTAGCTAAGACACCAGTATTTTAAAATTGGAGATCATTTGAATCTTGTGGGTGAATGTAACAGCCTCTTAAAGTGTACTGAGGAGATAGTGCTGTGAGAAGGACATGCTGCAAAAGGGCAACAGCTGATTGACTTTGTCAGAGGTGTCTGATCTGATGCTGTTGTGGATGCTAGTAATTTAAGCAGCAATTACAGCTTCCTTCTGAAGAGTTGTGGTGCTCATTGGTAGCCTCTGAGTTGGGATAAAGGAAAATCACGTGAAGCAGCCAAGTCATGTTTTGATGTACAAACACTTTGAAAACTTAGTTAAAGGAAAAGAAGTAAAAATGCTAAAAAAAAAAAGGGAAGACATACATCCATACCAGCTGGATGTGTTTTCCTGCTTTTCTCTCTTTCTGAGAAGTAGGAAAGCAGGGCAGCCCTTGGGAAAGGCTGGGACAGGATGTTCGGAGCTCCCCTGCCCTGCTGTAAGGAGTAGCTGGGAAAGCACTGCAGCAAGAGGAGGTGGGAAGGAGTGATCTCTGGGTGTGGATATGAACCCAAGATAAAAATAGTGAACTGAAACAATTTATTTGTTCAGCTGAGCCACTGTCAAGTTAACTAAGGAAGGAAAGCTGCATTCCGAGGAGCTGCCCGTGTAAAGCAGTGAGTGTCAGCCAGGTGATGGAACAAATGGGAAGCATTTAGTTGGATTAGAGGTTTTGCTGGATGCAACGTGTGCATTTAATTTCTGTGGATATTCATGCCCTGTGGCGTGCTGTGGTGCCTCTGAGAGATTCTGTGTTACTGAGATTTAGTGTCAGAGCTATGTCAGCTGTGAGCGTGAGTTTTCTCCCACTTTAACAGACCTGGGAGATCAGCAAGATACGCATGTACGCAGAGCACACGTCTACTTATGACCCTTTTCAGCTTTCCAATGTGAGGATCATGTTGATAACAGTGAAAAAATTTAAAGGGAACACTCATTCCTGTTGGTATTTTATCACAGTATTAGCAATGTAATATACTCAGTGAAAACTTTCTACTTGCATGGCTTTGTTTTTTTGCCTTTCTGACATTGAATGTGGTGAGATGGAAAAACGCTTTTTCTGTTAAACAGCTTTACCCATATCATGCTTAATGTTCAAAACCACTTCAGCTTCCAAAATTGGATCACAGAAAAATTAGAGTTTGTTTTCTTTGTCCTAATGACAACAAAAAAGCGCCCACAAACAAAAAGAAGTTGTGGTAGGATCCTTTAGTGCTTGCTCCAAGTGGTCAGTGCCTCCCACCAAATTTATTTTAAAAGCTGAGATCCTGTAGTTTGAAAAGCCAGAAGCAAGAACCAGCCATTTCTGCACAGAAAGACCACATCCATTCCTAAATGTAGAGGTCAGGGAGCCCGAGGAGCAAAATCCTGTCACTGACTTGGGGAACACGACCAATGCTTTGTAGACCACGGCTGCTGGTGCACAGCATCTGTTTGACAGTGCAGGAGGATGCTTTGTGAGACGAAGGGAAGCGACGTGTTCCCATTCTGTGTGCGAGGCAGGGAAACGTAGGTAGGTTAGAGGCAATTTTCCAGATCGCTTTTGAGGCGAAAAGCAACCATCTTCATTTTTAATTTAAAAACTAATCTCTTTAAAGCAGAGGGGAGAAAACCCACAGTGTAAGCACGATTCCACTTCAGCTTTGTATTGCACTCTGCTCTGTACTCTGGTTACTGCTTTGATATTATAATGGTGTTATTTCTTGTAACATGGGGGTACTATGGGACTCATTAGTCATAAACCTTACCCTTGGAAAATGTAAAAGTCAACATCAACGGTCACTAATAATGTATTTCACCTACTGTTATTCTAAGTATGTGAACACAGTCGGAATCTGCTTGTGTTGTCCTTTGGAAATATCTTTTTGCAGAGTCTTTTTTTTCTGTAAAGCTTAGCGGCCATTGAATATATTTATTTCACATTTTAAAATATTTTCCTACTTATAAAATGAAGCAATTGATCTAGGGCCTTACTGTAAGGTTTTTCCTTGGGAGGAAGTAAAAGTTAGGTGTGGACCTTAGTTGGACATACCTGCTCCATATTTCTCGGCTGACCCCGCCAATCCTTTTTGTGAACTTCTGAAAAATTGTAGAACCAAACTGTTAAGGTTGGAAAGACCTCCAAGGTCATCAAGTGCAACCATCACCCATGCCCAATGACCACATCCCTCAGTGCTGAATCTGCCCTTTTTTGAAATCCTCCAGGGATGGGGATCCACCACCTCCTGTGCAGCCTGTTCCAACAATCCTTGTATTTTGTTTCATAGGAGCTGTTCAACAGAACACATCATTTTGGTTTTTTATGGGATTTGTATTTGTATGGAATTTTTATGGGATTAGCTGGGAAGTGCCCTCGTGAGGACATATCTGGAATACTGAGTGCAGTTCTGGGCTCCCCAGTTCAAAAATACAAGGATCTTCTAGGAGGAGTCCAGTGGAGAGCAACAAAGATGATCGGGGCCTGGAGCATCTTCTGCATGGGGAAGGACTGAGAGAGCTGGGGGTGTTCAGCCTGGAGAAGAGAAGGCTGAGAATGGATCGGATCAGTGCTTATCAATATCTAGTGGGTGGGAATCATGCGGGTGAGGCCAGGCTCTGTTCTGTGCTGTGCAGGGATGGGGGCAATGGGCACAGGTTGGAACACAGGAATTCCATACGAACATGAGGAAGAAGTTTCCTGTGAGGGTGACAGAGCACTGAACAGCTGCCCAGTGCGGTCATGGAGTCTGCTTCTCTGGAGATACTCAGAACCCACCTGGAGGCTTTCCTGTGCGACCTGCTGCAGGGATCTGCTCCAGCAGGGGGCTGGGCTGGGGGATCTCTGGAGGTCCCTTCCAACCCCTACTACTATGTGGCTTCAACCCCACACAGCTGCTGTCGGTGATGTGTAACATGCCAGCTATTCAGGAGCACACAGCTTTCTCTCAGTTACCAGTGGTCTGACTGATCTGTAGCTGATGCCTTCTCTTCTCTTTCTCCCAGCTGTGAGCCAGCTCTTTAAAACCAGTAAAGGTGTGACACTGAATGAGAAGCAAAGCGCTGAGAGCCTACGTTTCTGCACAGATGACTTCTTGACTTTCAAGACTTGCAAGGGAAAAATAAAAGAATATTTTGTTTCATCTGTAATCAAGCCCAGTCACTGCTATGGCTAGGGTTGGCCTAACGTTTTCACCATGTTGGTTTAATTAGGTAATACAAAACCCATCAGCCAGCAAGTTGCTGTGTTAAATCCAATGAGTATGAAAATATTCTACAGCTCCTTTGTGTAGCATCACATTAAGAGAGAAATCATTTTCCAATCGCTTGTCCCTATGTTACTAATCATTCAACTTTAGGTATTTATGTATAGATACATATTTTTAAATCTTCTAGATTGAAATAGTTGTGGATAGATTGATTGTGAACTGATTTATGATCCGTATTGCACCAGAGAAGTAATTTTATGCATATAACTTCTTTTACAATTACCTCCACAATGATTTCAAAGGATTTCACTGCTTGTGGGAGGCCATCAATAAGTGGCACTTGCATATTCATCCATTTCAATCTGAGATTTTTAAAGACCTGAGGGAATAGAACAGAACCACTGGAAATTAATTTTTTTTCAGCAAGTTTGCTTTTTCATTTTTTTTTTTTTTAGGGGATAGCCATGCCTCAGTGAAACCTCTTTGAAAATTAAAGTGTTCCTAAATTCACAAATACTGAAAGCTGAAGATTTCCACCAAAATGTAGCAATTCTTTTCAGTATTCCTTTTCATTCAGTCTAATGTAAATCTTGCATGTGGGCTTTGGTAGGTATTTCTTTCCTATTAAATATGCACTATTCCCAAGTGAATGAAACTACTCAGAAATGAGTTTGTTCTTTGACTAGAAAATCAGGTTTCCCAATTTCTTGGATTATTTATTTAACAGAGCTATGCTTTTAAAATTGCCAGTTTAAATCTCTTGCTCCTGCAGCAACAAAGTGTAGGAGGGTCATTCTCCCACCATCTTATTTCTCTCCTTTCTGCTTAAAACACCTAATTCTGCTCCTGACAACAGGCAAGCAAAGAAACAAGCCTGCCATTGTTATTGAACTCGGTGATAACTCCCAGTGCCTGCTGCTAGACTGGCAGGTTACATGGAATAAGCAGATTTCCAACAAACAAGTATAGGAAACAAATGTCCCAGGAGCATCCCATGAGGGACAGCTGTGTCACACTGTGGTGTGTGCTGCTGAAGTCCCCAAGTAGTTTGGTGCGTCACCATAGGGAGCAACTTGCTCAGATCTCATTAGCAGTGCCATTCTTGCTTTTACAACAACTGTATTGAGTGTTGCATATGTTTGGTATGCTGCTTCTGGGTCTGCAGTTGCTTTGGACAGTGGTAAATGAGGTCTCTGTTCTCTGCAACGCATTGCCTGATGGTGTGAGGGAACCCAGCTAGGATGAAAACCTATTTTTTTGAGTTGTGCAAGTGGGGTCCTTCTGACTTCTTTCATGGTTACACCTATTCCTCACTGGAACGTGGCAAATGCTTTCCAGACATTAATTATCTGTGATGCTTATTTCAACGTGAGAACAAGTTTGTCTTTGAGAAGCCATGGTATCTGTTGCTATAGGCAAACACCAATAGCCCAGCCCTTAGGGTTAATTGTTAGAAGTGGAGAAAGATTTTTGGGGGGAACCTTTGTTCGAATATTGACTGCACAGCACCACACTTCTGCAGTCTCAAGCTATATGTAGACACTAGAATGATCTGAAAAATATGTACTTCCAAAATTTCTTTTTAATTTGTAATAAATCCATTTTGGAATTTACTAAGGGTAGCTCCAGATGGCCTGGAGCATGTTCTCATTCATATTTCAAAACAGAAAAACCCTTCTCAGAATCTGCAAGCTATGTCTTTTTCATGGGGATGATTTCTGTTGAGCAAGGAAAACTCAGGTTAATTAGGCCAAATAAGCTGATGCAGTCAGAGGCAGAGACGCAGAGGTTGCAAGATTGAAATCCATCAAGGTGCTGTCGGCAGATGCCCTCTTGTTTGTTAATTGCTAGGGAGGGTGGCCACATGAATATATAGAAATATATTTAATTTTTTGTTACAGTGAGTGCACCAGTGTAAGAGGTCTTAATTCAGTAGAGATGCAAGGTGCAGTCAAGCAAAATTGCGCCTTATTAAGACCGTAGGGACTTTAATGCAAGGTGATGGGGATGTTGAAAAGCTCCATCTCAATAGTCTGGAGGAAGAGATTGAGTCCTAAGCTCTCAAAGTTAGTGGAATCCAGCTGCCTAGGACCTCTGGTGCTTCTACTCACTGAGTGCATGTACAGGAGCCTTCAGCTTCACAGATGTCTTCCTCAATCCCTGGGTGTTTTATAACCTCTGAAAGTAAATGGAGAGGTAGACAGCTAGAAAGATTTACAACTGCTTTAAATCAGACCAGCAATTCATCTTTTCCGGTATTTGCTGTGTCCTGCACTGGACATTTTTAAGGAAGCAGCAAGACTTCTATCAGCAAGGCCAAGTCCAGACAGCAGACACTCAGCCTTCAGGGAACAGCACTGCCCCAGTGCTATCCTGCTCAAACCGAGATTGCATGTTTGTACGAACTAGCAGTCGTGTCCTCCAGCAGGCAGCAATGCTGCTTTGCTAGGAAGTAGGTTTATATCTGCTTCATTTTTAGAGTATCCTGATGTGTTTGTGCAGTAAGTATTTTGGAGTTGTAGTAGAAATGCCTGTTAATTCTCCAGTGTTTCAGAGGGATTGTGGCCAGGGGAGAAATGAAGGGTGCTCCTCTACAGCAGACTCATTGTTAGGCTGTTGCCAGCTGTACAGTAACAAAGCAACACACCTGCACAGCATGGTGTGCATGGGTATGTGCCCACACATTTGCTAGCATGCCTGTCCTCACTTTCCCTGCGTATTTAATTTTTGACTTGAGTTTCTTTGGAGAAACTCAAAAGAAAGGAAGTGCTTCCTGTAATGAGGCAGAAAGACAAGATTGGGGAGGAACTGATTTTTGTTTGCTTTTCTTTGGCAATTTTGTGGTGAGCATTGCGGTTGGCATAGACGGAGATCTTAAAGAGTGGGAGAAGTTCAAGTATGTCACTGTGCTCTGCAGTCAGCGCTGTTGTTCATGCGGGAGACAGAGCAAGTATTTTTCCTGTGGTGTTGGGGAATGCAGAAGATGATCCATTTGTCTGTGCGGACCTAGGAGGCAAGGAATTGTTTTTGGGAATGGGAAATGCTCTTTGGGGAGCAGAAAGAAAAAAGAAAGCCTCATACATTGATACAAGAAAGGCAATAGCAAAGTATTAATCTGCAAGAAAGAGATAAAGCATTTACTTGTAATTAAGGTTCAGGATGCAGTGAGAAGGAAGGCATAAAGTAGACCAAGGACTTGTGAATGACAGTGTTTGAAAGAAAATGCCTGTGAGTTTGGTGTTGGTTTGCTCATGTTGGCCTGCTTGGAGAGTATGGTCCTCCAGGCTTGGGATCCTCTTTCCAGGAAGTCTGTTATGTTTTGGAAAAAGCACACAAACTTTCAGGCACAAAAGTTGTTCTTCCATTTATCTTTGGATCATTTGTGAGTAAAGGCTTCTTTCTGTGGTGTTTGTTTTGTTTCCCACAACTACATCTGGCTGGAATCATACAAGCCTTGCCTTATGTATATTCAAGTAAGACAGAAACATTTGCCTTAGAGAGTCTTAGTGCTCCACAAGAATTTACTGAGTGATCTTACATAGGGGAAGACATTCTCTCTCCACAGATGATTTTGTGTTTAAAGAATATGTTACAGATAATGTAAATTTTGGCTATGAAAAATGTGACCATGAGGCATGGAGTTTCAAACGCTCAGCTGTTAAATACTGAGTTCCAGTAGTGAGGATCACCTCAGTTGCATTCATGGTTTTGAAAATGACCACAAAATCACATCTAGATTCTAAATATGAAGCTGGCTTTCAAGTGAGCCGAATCCTTGAAACGCCGACGAACTGTTATTTAGATGGAGGTAAAGTAAATGGGGATGCTTATCTTTAAAGGCCTGAGCCTGCTTGGTGTCTAGCTTTAGTTATTTGTGTTAGAAAAGACTGGCTTGAGGTTTCATTTATGCTCAGGCTTCTCTGTTTCACAGGGGAGAAATGAAAATAAATTGGATGGGGTCAAAACTCTCTTCTCATGTATGCCTGTGTAAATCTGAAATAATTTCACAGTGTTTGGTTCAGCTGAGGTAATCCAGGATCACACTGGTGAAGCTAGCAGGCTGTGTTCATCCTGTTGGGACAGGGTGCTGAGATACCCTGGTGCTCAGGGCTACAGAAAAAGCTTCAGGTTGATTATTATTTATTTATTTTTTAAAAAACTTGTTTTAAGATTTTTATTTTGCAAAACTAAAAGCAGTCAGCATGTCCTGTGATTTAAAACTGTGATCAGTTTCAGTGTGCATCTCTAGAAACAGAGGGGGAGAGAAGCAGCGCTTCCAGATGGAAAGATGTATTGGAAATGTGGAGTGTCTATCTGAAAAGAGACACCTGGGTAAGTGAAGATACCAATAAATAAGCATCCTGAGCTTTGAGCTTTGTGAGTGCTTGTACGGGAACAGTTGGAAAGCCTTAAGTGAGGGTGTCTTTCTTGTGCACAGCTGACCAAGTGTGTTGCTTACAGTTACCATGTGTCAAGATGTTTCTTGCTCATTAGTTTTACACTGATGGAAAGCAACTTTAAATCACTCTTTAGAGGAATCCACCGTGAGGCATGCCAGCTGTGTGCCAGATGAAGGAGCTGTAAAGTCATGTCGGACAGGCAAGAATATACCAGAGAGAGAGATTTAAAGTCATGAGAAAGATAATTACTTTGCACTCAGAGATTAGCCATAGGAAAGGAAAGGGAAGAATCATACTCTGCATTTGTTAGAAGCTTTCCTGCTGTGCCTCTGTCCCGCTCGCACATGCACACACATGCACACTGCTGAATTTACTATCGCAGTGTCAGGTTGGCCAGGACTGCCCACATGGGAGAAGTCCTTACGGGAAGATTTCTCCACAAGCACAGACTTGCTTCTTTCTTTCTTGCTGTATTTGCTTATGCTTTATACACTGTGGAACAGTTGCCCCAGACAGGAAGGGCTTAGGTGTTTTGCTGGTTACAAGGATCTGGGAGCATTCTTCCTCTCCCATGGCTCTTTGTGGAATGAAAGACAGGTACCGAGGCTGGAAGTAGATGGTGTGTCTCTGTAGGCAAAGAGGAAAGTAGTGGTGCAGGGACCTGCTTGGTCTGAGGCCAGCATGAGTGAGCAACCGAGGATGGGCTGGCCTCCCGTCGAGGTTCCAGTTGGATATTAGGCAAAACTTCTTCTCAGAGCAATGAGGTACTGGCACAGGCTGCCCAGGGAGGTGATGAAGGTGGATCCCTTGGGGAGTTCAACAGCCATATGGATGTGGCACTGAGAAACATGGTTAATTGGCATGGTGGGGATGGGTTGGTGGTTAGACTTGGGGATCTGAGAGATCTTTTCCAACCCTGGTGATTCTATGATCGCAGCAAGGGTAAGTTCAGTGCATGCATGACTTTCTGCATTGCTGCCCCTGCCCATCTGACCTCTCTGTCTGAGCCTTCCCCTTTCTCAGGAACTTCTTGACATATCTCATGGATAATGTCCCAAATCCCATGGCTTCTTCAAGCCAGAGCTGGTTTCCTCTTTCTTTCTGGTCCTTCCAGATTCTCTGGGTTCTCGTTACTGCCTCATCTCATTGCTGTTGTCTTTTCTTTCAGACCAAATGGTTAGTCCTGTTAGGCATTGTGCCTGTAGGCATTTTTTTTTATTTCTAACAGGAGCCTTGGGAAACCATTCTAGAAGACCACTGGCATACAGCCTGACATTGACACCCTGCCACTAGAAAGGCAGCTGATGAGATTTAGGGTTTATGCTGCATATAATCACTCCTAATGGGATGAAACTCTTCTTTTTGTCATTGATTTGGGTTTAGTTTAAAAAAAAAAAAAAAAAAAAAAAAAGTTCCATCCAACAGGAAATTCCTCTAATTTGTCAGGTCTTTAACCACTGCAGCTGCAAATGCTGCTGCTGCTGCCTTCAGATAGGAATTACAGCCCTATGGAGTCTCTAAGATGACCCTATTACCTGCCCCCTGCCTCCTCCTTTTTATCTGGCTTTGTGCATGGCTGGACCTTTTGGAAAGTTATAATTTGGATGTGAAATGATTATCCTAAAACAGTTAGCTAGAGCAGAGCAGACGCACAAATTTATCTTCTCTCTCTCTCTTTTTTTGGTGAGCAACATCTATCTTCCATGACCTCTTGATTATTGAAGCCTTCAAAATATATTCTCTGGTCTGTGACACTGTGCTTGGTGCAGGGCTAAGCATTAAATATCACCCTCTGTGATTAATTGGAAGTTAATTAAATCTATCACTGAAACAATGAGAAGGCAATGATCTATGTAATCATTGGAATAGTAAATGAAATGATGTAAGGATCCTCTGTTTCACTTAGTGACAGTGATGGAGGGGTGCCCGAGCCCTGCTGCTCAGCTGAGTTTTCTGCCTGACCACCCAGGCCTGCTCAGACAGGCACAAATGTTGCAGTGAGCTAAGTGCAGAGCAGAGCTGATGGTGACCTGCTAGATGCTGTCTTTCCTGAGCCTCTAACTCTTCAGGTGCTGCTCATGCAACTTCTGAGGTACCTCTGGTGTTTGTAGTGCGCAGTGCAAGCAATGTGCTCAACACAGGATTGCAAGGGACAAAGCCCCTCAGTGCTGCTTGAGGTTACCTTGTTATTCTGAGCTGAAATGAATATGTTGTTGCTCTGATCCTTGGATAAGTGGTAAGGTAACACTTATTTAAATTTTAAAGGTTGTTCTTACACGGTTCTGTAGTTTTTTGATAGTTCTGAAACTGATGCTATTTGTTCCATTCTCATAAGGAGTGTTGAGTTTACAGTGATTTTCTTCTTGCTGACTGCTAAATAATCTCACAGCAAAAAGAAAAAAACCCAAACATCTAGAATACATGAAAATACAGGTGAAAACTATGGTGCTGTAGCCAGTAACCAGCCACTTTCTATAGGTATACTTTAGAATATAAAAAGAATATATTAATCACTTGCCTCATAAATGGCATTGTGATGGATTTTCCTCTTGGAAACTATTCCAGATTGTGACAATAGGACTTAGTTGAGAAATGCTTTGTGATGCTCATTTTTCATTTCAGATGCCTGATGATAACAGTAGATAAAGCCAAAGCTCAATTGGGAAACAAAAGAACAGCATCCCTGAGGCAAAAGGTCAGGAACTTGTGTTCCCTGGCTTGTTTATCCCTGAAGTGATCCCTTGGCACGTGTGTGCCCTGCTAGGATGCCGCTCTGTGTTTTCCCCTTTGGTAGGATGGGCTCAGCTCTTTCCTTGACTGGAAACTCAAAAGGCTGGTAGAGAAGGGCAGCGGAGCTGTGAAGGGTCTGGAGCACAAGTCTCATGGGGAGTGACTGAGGGAACTGGGATTGTTCGGTCTGGAGAAGAGGAGGCTCAAGGGACACGTTGTTGCTCTCTACAACTGCCTGAATGGAGGTTATGGCGAGGTGGTGGGTCGGCTTCTGCTCCTGTGTAACTAGCAATAGGATGAGAGGAAGTGGCCTTAAGTTGCACCAGGGGAAGTTCATGTTGGATATTAGGAAACATTTTCTCTCAGAAAGAGTGGTCAAGTGCTGAACAGGCTATCCAGATGATGGAGTCACCATCCCCAAAGGTATTCAGGGAAAGGACGGATATATAGTACTTAGGGACATGATTTAGGGGACAATAGTGGTGGTAGATGGATGGTTGGACATAATGATCTTAGTGGTCTTTTTCAACCTTAACGATTCTGCGATTCAAAGGATTTTCGTCTTATTCCTGTTGATACAATTGCAGTGCCCTTTTTAATCAGGAGACAGACTTGGTGATGTAATACATATCTACATACCTATGCTTTCCTCTCTGTTCTGGATCTCTAATTCCACACCTACAGTAGTGGACATGGTTCTCTCATCTGGCCAGCTCTGTTGTCCGTGCCATAAGACATGGCAGTTTATGTGATGAGGGATGAAAAGGCTTTTCTGAACACCTATGACTCCTTTGGGAAGGAAAATATATCACGATTTGCCTCCTCTCCCTCCCAGCTCTGCGTCTGCCAGTTTCTGTGGTCTTTGCTTACCAGAAACCAGAGGCTGTGTCTGATTTGTTTAATTAAATGAAAACTAAACCCACCACTAAGCAGTAGTTCCTGACTAAGCAGGGAGGGCACTGTTATTTATCATAAGAGATGCAAGGAAGCCCTTTCTATGTGGCCTCTTCACTGCCAGCAATAAATTAGTAACGTTGCGATATCCTGTTCTCCAAATGAGGTTCCAGGCACTGACTGTAACCACTGTGGCCAGCAAGCGGTTCTTGCGCATTTTATCACTGTCTTCCTTCAACTAATGCAGGAATTACTTTTGAGATGGTGAAGGGGAAATAGTATTCTCAGGATGATTTGACATACATGGTTTCCTGCCTGAGTGAGCTCACACAAGACAAGTCTGCCATGCAGACAGGAGTGGGGAACTCCGTGGATGAGGTTGGCAGTGGTGAGCTGCCTGCGTTGGCATCCCCTACCAGCCACTAGAGTGGACAGTGCCATCCCTCTTGTTTTGTCAGCACGTGAAACAGCTGACACAGGTCAAGATCAGACCCAACCCTACAAGAATGCAGGGGTAGCTTCTCTGTTCCATCACAGCTGCCCGTGGCAAAGCTACTGGGGGAAAAAGGATCCTGAAATTCCAGGCCAAGAATCGTACAGATCACGTTTAATATTCAAGGTCAAGTTCCTACCATTTATTATTTATTGAGCTTTGTGAGCTTGCTCAGCAGTGAACAATACATAAAGACACAGACTCTATCATAATGGATTTGCAATCTAAATTTCACAGGGTAAGATAGATACTGGTATGTATTATACCTGGTGGCTGGGTCACAGTCTGGGCTCAGAACAATGCAGTGCTTTTTTAAAAAGCTTCTTCCATTAGTAGTCCATTAGAGTGGCATAAACTTTTTAGATTTGAACAATTAATCCCCCTAAAAATATTCAAATGGATACAGTGAATATTTTAAATACGTTTAATACATGTGGAAAGTGCTGACCTGACATAACCATGTGTCTGTGTCCCCCAGCCCCTGCAGATCTGGCTGTCTCCATGGAAAATCACAGGAATACAGCAAGAGTCCAATATACAGTCAGAACCCAAACAGCATGTCAAATCACAGTTGAGAACCTTGATGTCTTCTCACTCACTCTCTGCACTTTCTTGGGTAGCAGATCACTTTGTAATTTGCCCCCAGATCTTCTGCTTGCCGAGTTCCCTCAGTGCTGTTTCAGGAAGGCAGTGAATTAGTGCCATTGCTCTTCGGCTGCCTGAATGGACACACGGAGAGAAAATAAGAGCTGAAGGTGTCACTACTACTCTGCAAGGAGCTTGGACATAATTTCTTAGTGCTGGACTTTTTCCAAGAGCTTCGTTTCCTAATAGCTTTATAGTGGAACATTGAGTACGTACCCTTCGTGCTTACTTTGAATTGAAGAATGGGTTTGGTAATGAGTTCACACAGAGCCCTCTCCTCCACCCTGAGCACTGCTCAGCTACCCTCCTAGTGCCTGGCAAAGGCTGAGAGGGAGTTTTCAGTGGGTCCTGAGTTCGTGATTTGCAAAACATATGTTCTGGAGGCTTCCATAAGGGTGAGATTTGATAAATCCTCAGAGTGTCCCTTGAGCTACTACTGGCATATCCCATGGAAGTTTGGAATTCTTTTAGTAGACCTAGGGGAGAGAAATAGATGAAGGCAGTTAGGATGTACGAAATAAATAGGCTACAAGATGGAAATCCGTCTGTGCATTTGGGGTCCTGGGCAGCCTGATTTGGTGGATGTCAGCGGTCACAAGTTGGCAAGCCTGCCCGTGGCAGGGGGGTTGGATCTAGATGGTCTTTAAGGTTTCGTCCAGCCAAAGTAATTCTATGACTTGGTGGTACTTCTGTTTGAAGATGTGTGTCTTCAGCTCATCTTTTCAGTTACATGCAATGTAAGGAAAAGACATCTTACTCTGTAGGATATTTCATCTGTTGGAAGGGCTTTTTGTTTAGAGAGCCACACAGCAGGGATGTTACCTTACTTACAGTGTGTGCCACGACAACTGGTAAGGAACAGCTCAGCAGCAGCACTGTTCCCTTGACAACAAAGCACTACAGTGGGAGTTTACTGTAATTAAGCTGCTTTGGTAAAAGAAACGTGAAACGTTTAAGGAAGAGATGAGAAAGGAAGGCACCATTTTCCCTTTTGTGCCTTCTCTGCTGCCTGGCAATGTGTCGCCAGTATTTCGGAAGGCAGATCCATCACCAGCCTGCAGATCTGCTGAATGCTTTTGCGAGCTTAAAAAAAGAGATCTCATGATTCCCATAGGCCCTCCAACCCTTTCTTGTTTCTAATTTCAAAGGCCCTTTTGAGTGGGAAACAAAAGGTTAATTTTCTCCAGCTTGCCCAGGCTGACTTAATGTAACAGAAGGCAGCAAATTGTATTGATTTAGTGACATGCAACTGTCCAGAAAGAGCTATTTATACATTATTCAGGACAAACACTGTCATAATGGACAAACAGCAGCAGCATCTGGGATGTTAATGTCTACAAATAAGATTATTCTTTGAAAGGATTAGGACGAAGCATTTTGTGTAATTAGATTTCTCAGTTTCAGGAATGAATTGCCTTTTAGCAGTGAAAGCTGTCACTGAGGGAGCCATTAGCTCCTCATAACTGAATTAAATGCATAATTAGTGACATGATCGCATTAGGATTTGTTTCATTTTTAACTAATTCGGGGTGCGGGAGGTGCTCTTTCCAGGTCGCCGCAGCCCACCTCGGCAGGCCCAGCCTCAGCTGGCGGGCCGGAGCTGCTGAAAGTCAGGCGCGTGTGAACGGGAGCTGGGCCCGCCACGGCGCTTGCGGGGCTATTCATCACCGGGTGCCGCCTGACAGTGACTGATGGGCTCGGCCCGAGCCTGGCACTTCACCAGTGCAAGAATCATACGAGCCAGGGAGCAGAATGACAGCTGGAGCGCCGTGTCAAGTGGTGTAGAGACCAGAGCTATTAATAATCTCTGCCACATGATCTGCGCCGCCAGAAAACAATGATTTAGACATTGGTTGGAATAAAGATTTCACATTTAGTATGGAAGGACCAGCCTCGCACCAGAGGGATAAATCGCTATTCAATCAGCATGTATGAAAATAAGGCAATGAATACATTAGGAGTTAGCAAAAAGGAGGTGTGCCTCCTGCCTGAGGTGAATGCTGGTGTTCAGGCTTCATTGAAGTCTGTGAGTGATGGCATTAAGTAGTATTGGAGAAGCTGCTATGAAAGCTCTCCATCCTGTCTGAGGTGGAGACTGCAAGGAAACCAGGTAGGTCTCAACACTTAGCACTCCGTGCTGCCAGTCCTTGTAAGCGCTTACGGTTGTAACCTCCCTGTCTCACCACGTAGAGCAGCCAGGTTTTGCCAAAGCCTTTCTTGCAGCCAAATTACCTTTCTGCTGCAACAGCCACTGCTGTGTCAAAGGGCAAAAAATAGAATCATAGATTCACTGAACCATCAAGATTGGAAAAGACCACTAGGATCCTCAAGTCCAATCACCAACCCATCCCCGCCATGCCCACTGATCATGTCCCTCAGTGCCACATCTCCATGGTTCTTGAATACCTCCAGGGATGGTGACTCCACCTCCTCCCTGGGGAGCCTGTTCCAATGCACCACCACTCTTCCTGAGAATAGATGTTTCCTAATATCCAACCTGAACCTCCACTTGTGCAACTTAAATTACCTGTCATCCTATTGCTGTTACCTGGGATAAGAGGCAGACCCCCCCACCTTGCCACAGTCTCAGAGATGTGGGGTCACAGTCATAGAGCCATAAGGTCTCCCCTGAGCCTCCTCTTCTTCAGAGTGAATGATCACAGCTCCCTCAGCTGCTCCTTGTAAGACCCTTATGTGCTCCAGACCCTGCACAGTTCCGTTCCTTTCTATGGAAATGCTCCAGGGCCTTGATGTCTTTCTTGAACACAGCGCTTGAGATGCAGCCTCACCAGAGCTGTGTCCAGAGGGATAATCACCTCCCTGCTTATGCTGGTTGCAGTATTTCTGACACAAGCCAGGATGCCTTTGGCCTTTTTTGCCACCTGGGCACACTGCTGGCTCGTGTTCAGCCAGCTGATGACTAACACCCCCAGATTCTTTTCCTCTGTGCAGCTTTCCAGCCACTCTGTCCCAAAATAATAACACACTGTACCGGCACAAGCCAGCTCCAATGACCATGGGGAGCCGGGAAGGTTTGTGGTTTGCTTTCCCGAAAAGAAGCAGAAGGCACGGACATGGGGAGGCTTAGCAGAAGATGTGCTGCCCCCAGAATGTGGGTTCTTTAGTTCAGCCTCAGTGGCTGCTGTTGGTCTCTGTAATTTCTCTAGCTGTGATATATGGCAGAATTTTGGAAAGCTGTTTCTGGTGGTTTTGTCCTGAGGTATGGCTCTCATGTGTTCCTTAAATACTGATAGTGAGAACTGTACGTTTGAAGGAAGAAAGGACAGGATTATAATGTGCTTTTCAGTGTCTACACACTTTCTCCAAAGCCAAGGTTTTGCAAGGGTAATTTAGATATTCCCCATTACTGTTGGTTGTATTAGAGACGGCTTGACAGAACACGGATTAGAGCTCTACATTCTTGAGTCCTGGTGCAGCTGGCAGCTGCAGTACCACCCTGCCTTCAGAAACGTGTTTTCATCATTCACCTTTGCTTCTATGTGTAGTCCTTCTTGATTTGGCTCAGATAATCACCACCTGAATCCCCCTTCACATTGCAATTGTTTTATCAGCAGTGATGTATACAGAGGACCAGGTCTCTGCTGTTTCAGGTGCTGGGGACTGAAAAACGATCTTCTCTGCTACTCAGAAAAAAAGAGTCTTGTTCCCTTATATGTTTCATCAGGTGCCAGAGAATGTAATTTTAAGGGCATAATGCACAAATTGAGGTCCAAGTTGCCTGTTGATTCTTGGTGTGAGATGAGGAAAGGCTGCAAGGCCAATCACCCTGCACTACAGTCAGAACTAGGAGCTTTCAATGTCTTAATTACTAGTGACAATAACAAAGGTAAGAAGCAGTTATGGAGAATGCCGACATCCTACAGCCTGCACAGTGGCAGGGCCCTGGGCCGTGCAGCTGGCAGTGCTGGCCGTAAGGACCTTTTGGTATCCCACATGCTTTGGCTCCTCCTGCTCTTCTTTCTTTCTCTTTTTTTTTTTCTCTCTTGTGGCTGCTTTCACCAGCCCTGAATCAAATGCTTAAGTGAATGACAATAACTCATCCTTTGTGGTGTAGTTTTTTGCTGTTTTTTTTTTTTTTAAACAATTATAAATTGTATGATCTGAGCTCTCACAGCCAGAGCTTAATATATTTGACTTTATTGCTTTTCATTTTATGGAAATAAATTACTGCTCACATTCTGACATTTAAATTAAAGAATCTGCACTAAATCTCATGCACAACAATAAGAAATTAAGAGAGCATTCCTTGCTAAACAAGCAGCGTTGGATGCCTCAATCTATCAAGCACTCTGCCTTCCTAAACCAGTTTACAAAAGGGCCAACGTGCGTTCAGGACCTTCTGAGCCTTGCATAGGCAGAAGCCAAAGCAATGCAAAGCCTGCAGGAAACCCACAGCTGCTGGAGAGGACTGCTGAAGCAGCAGGGCAGTGGCATGCACTCAGGACCTGCTTTTCTTCTTCAACCCACCTGTTCACGTCTGCCCCAGGGAAACTCTTCTGAGTCAGATGCCCAAATACTGTGTGAAGTATCAACACATACAGATTGGAAACTTCAAATTGGAAAGGTATTGAAGCCCTGGAGGGTGTCCAGAGAAGGGCAACAGAGCCGTGCAGAGTCTGGAGCACATAAGGGTCTTATGGGGAGTGACTGAAAGAACTGCAGTTGTTCACTCTAAAGATCAGGAGGCTCAGGGGAGACATTATTGCACTCTACAACTGCCTGAAAGGAGATTGTGGCAAGGCGGGATCAGCCTCTTCTCCCAGGTAACAGCAGTAGGATGACAGGTAGTAGCTTTAAGTTGTTAAGTTCTGGATATTAGGAAAAACTTCTTCCCAGGAAGAGTGGTGATGCATTGGAACAGGCTCCCCAGGGGAGGTGGCAAGGTGTTCAGGAATCATGGAGACATGGCACTGAGGGACGTGGTTAGTGGGCATGGTGGTTATGGGTTAGTGGTTGGCTGTGGTGATTCTAGTGGTCTTTTCCAACCTCAGTGACTGTATGGTTCTAATGGAAAGATGAGTGACAAGTATTGTTCGGACAAACTGCTTCAAATAGCACTGCCATACAGTGATTTCAATGGCTGAGGTCAATAGGGAGCCACTCTGAATGTACACAGAGTTAAAGATTAACTATTTCAGTACTTGGAAAAGGCAAGCAGAGGTATTTCAAACTGATGCAAACCAAAAGAGAGAGTGTTCTTCATTATCCTCTCAGGAATATCGGATTTTGTATTGTGTGTGCACGATGTAATGAACTGTGCTGCAGCTTGCTGCAAGACATTTACATTCCAGGAGGGCAAGTTTTCCAAGTTTGGTGCCAAACAACAGCTGTAATTTTAGACTCCCAAGGGAGAACGAGTCTCTGGGTTGTACAGGAGGACACAATTAAGTATGCCCAAGAGTGCAGACGCCAGTGGTGTAGAACAGCTAGTGGCTTTGCTTGCAAATCCCCTTCATTTGCGGGGCAGGGCGCTGTACACGCGTTGCTTGTTTGGAGTGAGTCCTCTCCCTCTGGACATGGGCTTTTTTCATGGAGGTGCCAGTCTGCACAGGCTGCTCTCTGCTCCTGCTGCAGCACAGCAAAGCTGGCAGCGCGGCTGTCTCGGCCGCTGGAGGGCATCCAAAGAAGCACAGCACTGATGCCGGTGGCTGTATGGCTGTATGGCTGCGGCCCAGAGGCACTCAGGGCTGGTGGGGTGGAGGTGGGAGGGCCGGGCTCGAAGCCCCGGCGGTCTGAAGGCGCAGCAAAGGGTTTGCTCGCACCCTGTTTAACTTAATTACTGTGTCATGGAGGATTACATATTCCAAATCAAATTCACAACGTAACTGGATTTGGAGAAGGTAGTTCTCTCGTTTCCAAACAGAAAATACAGGAAAAAGTGATGAACGTTTGAGCTGACTTTCAGATGTTAATATACTTAAGAGTAGTAGCATTCAAAATCGGAGTTACAAAGCGAAAAGCAGAGTCAAAGATGCAGCGTGGCTCCTCTCGAACCACATGCTGAATATGCTGCCAGAAAATGCTTTTGCATGAGTTTCTCACAGCCACATGCGTGGGTTTAAGCACATTTCTGTGCCCATGGAAGCGCAGGCGAGGAGCACACGCTGCTCCCCGGTGAGCGCAGCAGCCGGGTAAAGCTGCATCGCTGCCTGCCCTCAGCTGCAGCCTCTGTACCGAGAGCCGTGGGGAAGGAGGAGGGGGGCAAACCAGGATATGTTATTTTCCCTTTTTGCAGGACTGCAGCAGATTAATGCTTGTGTTTTTTGGGGTGGAATACAAACTTTTGTTATAGTAATTGATTCTGTGTTGAAAAGAAAAGAAAGTTGAGGCTCGTTACAACTTTTCTTCAGAGCAAGTGATCTAGATCTAATCCCCTCTGTTTCATTTGAAAAAACCCACTTAGGTATCTGAACATACCAGTAAATTAGCATGTGCCTATGAATACTAATGCCGCATAAACTCCGGCTAAGCCTCTAAAAATGAATAGTACAAAGATAACTAAATGGGAAGAGGGAAATTCAGAAAGAGCATTAGCATTGTCCTTAGATGCTTTGAAGAAGAATGCTTAACTTTGTAACAGAAATATTCAAATCAAAGGTTTTACAGGCTGGAAATTATCTAGAAAGACCTTTGTGTCTAGACTGCTAGTTGAAGACCCTGGTTTTGTTGCCAGAAAATAGGTATCAGAAATTGAATTGCATATGTAACAATCTGTGGAGGTTAATATTTTATAGCATTTAAGCAATTCTGCCAGAGACAGGATTGTTTTTGTTTTTTTTTTTTTTTTTTTTTTTTTTTTTTTTTTTTAAGTAGAAAGGAGGAAATGAAGCTTTTGATTTAGTGAGCGTTGCTTTGAAATGTCTTTGCAGGTTTCTTATGAATGGGCTCAGTAGCCATGCAGCAACACCATCCATATAGGAACTGAGCTTTCCTTTCCCTCTTTTAATAAAAAACAGACCTGGAGGTGTAGAAGAAAGGGCCCTGGGGCCAAAAGTTACTGGTTGAATAATGCAACCACAATGCTACCTCCAGCCCCTAAAATTCATGATACCTATTTATTCTCAGGAGGGCTGCTCTGATAGAGTAAGAGCAACATTCTTATACCCACTGTGAACCACGACAATGGAGAAGCTTTAGGGTGAGTAAGGCAGCAAGACAACATAGGAATTGGTAAAAGAGGAATTCGAAATGCCTAAACTAGGATGACCGTCTTACTGGGCAGGCATGTAGAAACCAAGACCATCACCATATGGATCAGACATAGCTTCATTTGGTGGTGGCCCTTTTTCCTCTCCTTTGGTTGCTTGAAGTGGTGGAACACCCAGGGAAGAGAGGGAATCACCAGCTCTGGAAGTGTGCAAGAACCATGGAGGTGTGGCACCGAGGGACATAGTGGGCATGGTGGGTTGGTGGTTGGACTAGATAATCTTTGTGGCCTTTTCCAACCTTAAAAATTGTAAGGTTTTGTGAAATTCGGGGTTACAGCGATTGTTGTGGTTCAGTGTGAGAGGAGGTGACATCCCCATTGGCACTCAGGCATAGTGCTGACTATTTTTCTTTCCTACCTTAGTCCCCAGGCTTCGCGTTCCTGGCACAGACCATTCTGTTATAACTTGGCCATTTTGGGTAGGATCTGGCAAGAAAACTCTCTCATTGTGGGTGCTAGGAAGTGTATCAGCAAACACTTGGAGGCTGGACAAAGAGAGCAAAGGGCCAGACTTTGCAACTGTGCAACCAGACTGTGCAACCAGTTCCGTCTCTCACCATGCAAGGGAAATGTTGGTGGGATCCCCTGCTCTTTCAGTGAGACATCAGCCATAACCAACCAGAACGGCAACATTTCTCTTACTGCAGAGGATAATTCCCTATCGCTGAGGTCAGGAGCTGTGTGAGAGGAATTTCGAAGACCTCTGGTAAACACAGAAATAGATGAAGCAGCCCATTCAGAAAGCAGTACTGTTAACAGCTGGATTTTCAAATGTATTGTAAGAGAAGGGGAAAAGGATCGACCGCCCGCAGCAGCACAGAGTTGTGACATTGCAAGCTGTGATGTTTCGTGCCCTGTCAGTGTCTGTGAAATGACACGGCCTCAGCAGCAGCGTTTATTGCTAGGGCCTGATTGCCACAGCACGAGAAAATCTGTCCTTAAAAGAAAAGGAAAAAAGAGGTTGCTTTTTTCCTCTCCATCCCCAGGGCTTCACACACAAGTCTAACAAGATCAGTGCCCTGCCTGTGAAACCAGTCCTCCTCCATACGCCCGCTCGCCTGTGTTAAACGCCTCTGAGACACTTAACCTGCTGGATCGCCTTTCTGCAGACACCTGCCCGAGCTGCAGACTAAACAAACAGGGATTCTCAACCGCACACAACTTGGCCCCTTTCAGCAGGGCTCCCATCTGTTAAAAAGCCATTGTCTGAGAAAGTGTTCAGCTAGCTGGGGAGGTAGAGCTATTGCGCATTGAGCTGCCTCGCTCCCCATAAAAGTCCTCTTTAGCATTTTCTTTTCTCCCCTGTTTCCATCGCCTGATTTATTCATTGGTTTCACCTCCTCTCCCCTCCCCCTGTGGTTCATAAGGAGGGCCTCGTTGTCTTCTGTACCTCGGGGGTCATGTCTTTTCAGTCACCAGGACAATACCCGCTGCTGGCATCTGCTTCCAGATCCAATCAGCCATACTGTGATCACATCCTGCCAGAGAATTGTTCCTTCTTTTGCTCGGCTTTGTTGCCAATTTCATGCCATGTATTGCTCCATGTTTTGTGCTTCATGAAGCTGTCACTGGCATAAAAGTGGCCTGACCAGGGTCGTAGTAAAAGGGGTGGGAATGAAACATCCACCAAAATGTTGAGCGGGCCACCCACCGGCCGCATGCACCCCCGCGCCTGGGCAGGCATGCAGACCGTCAGAGTCCCACTGAGCTCTGTGGCTCACTTGGAGGGGTGGGATTATATTTACCTCGCTACAGACTGGGCACCGTGCACAAACCCAAATCTCAAAGCAGAGTAAATCGGGCCAGTAGGGCCCAGCGTCCCTTGTAGCAGTATTTTTGCTTCCTTCGCAAAATTACATGAAGTCAGCAGAAACTACTTGTTTCAACATAAGGAAATGGGGACCCTATCCTTCTCTGTCTTGTACCTTAGTTGAATTTTCGTTCTGCATGTTCCATTTATTGCAGGTGATTTCTGTGGTGGGACAGATCCATCCCACCCTACGACCCTCGGTTGGCTGTGTGCACTGGGGTTCTCAGGATTTGTTCCCTGCCCATCTGAGCAGCCAGCAGGGCCAGGGCTCGTCCATCCCAGAATACAAAGCAAGTCCAGGCAGGGTCAGGGGGCTTCTCCCCTCTCTTTCTGGGGGGAGCCAATTCACCATTCTCTTTCTTTTGCCTTGCTGCTGTCACTTCCATTCACATTCGGTACCACCTTCCCATGCTAATAACCCAATTGCAATCAATAGAGCTGTTCATGGAAGGCAAAGAAAGGAGAGGGATATGCTTGCCCCCCTCCCACTTGGTGCCATGGGGCTTGACAAGCAGGTCGGAGACACCCGTGCTTCCCAAAAGATGACACCAGCACCAGCAGCTTCCCACGCACAGCCAGTGGACAGACATGCTGCTTCTGGCATTTTCCTGGGCCCCTCTTGCAAGGAGTCACCACGACATTGGCTGGGTTTATCCTCAGGGCAGGAGCACTCGTGGAACTTGTGAGACCCTCTGCCACAGAGATCAATGTAGAATGAGGTGTTAAGGGAGGCAGTTAGGCCCCGTGGATCTCTTTCCTGGAGGTAGTGCTCCCACAGTACAACTTTGCAGGTTCTGAGAAGCCTGGAGGAACTTTACAGCCCTGAGCCCTCAGCCCTGAGTTTCCTGACTGGAGGGAGAGCTCGGGGGGCTGCTGCTCATGGCCACTTTGGGAGCACACAGGGATTTCTTTTGCGGTAACTGGGTTTTATTTCTATTATTTCTATTTTGTCACGACATTGACCTCGCAGTGAGAGAGAGAGGGGCTGGAGACAGAGCTGTGTGTGTGGGGTGTGCATGCGTGCGTGTGTTAAACAATTTCATGGACATCTGTCATGCACAGTTAACTTTGCATTGCTGCATTTTAAGTTCCAGGCCCAGGCTTGGCCGTCAGTGATAAAGTAGCTGGCAGTTTTCAAAAAGCCACTGGATAACAGAGCATGAATCATAAAACACACTACTGTGTAGCAATATCCAAGTTCATTCAGCGCAATGAAACCATGCAGAGGACCTTTATTCCCGGCTAATTATGTGGAAACGCCTAAGACAATAAAGCATCTGGTGGTCTTTCTTCCCCATTTCAATTTTTCTCAATATTGTGACAGGGGAAGGCATTGTGCCTTTCCCAGGGTAGTTGCTGTGAAGAGGAGTAAAAGCAAGGGTCAGGGAAGAGCAAATAGATGAATTTATAACTTTCTTTTTATTTATTCCTTTCCCATTGTTTCTCTGGAGACTCTTCCTTTAGGGTTGTATTTCCAAACCACTATTCTCACTACGCTCTGCCTGAATACTCTGTGGTTTTTTTTTAATACCACCCAAACTGCCAACTGTGTTGGCCTTTTTTATTTTTTCTCTTCCCTTCTCTAGATGCTTCCAAGATTGGAAACTCAAGCCTGTGATCTTCACTGAAGTCTAGGTATTAAAAAAAAAAAAAAAAGAAAAAAGAGAGAGATTTCAGAATCACAGAAATAAGCTGTGTTTGGCTGAGCAAGGACAGAAAGTGCTTGGTTTGGGGAGTTTCTGGTTGGTTGTGTTGGAGCAGCTCCACAACTACATCAGGCTCATTTCTGTGTACAACATGTGGATAAATTTGCCAGTTTGATAGACTTAGGAAACTTAAAATAATCTCATAGCAAATTGTTTCTAGGCTGTGGACTAGACCCATTAAACTATTCCTCCCTCACTCTTCGGCTGCATAAGGTTCTCATAGGTGTGTGCTCAGAAAACTTCTTGTTTTTTATTTCAGAACGAAGCACACTAGCTTGATTCTCGATTTCCTCCATCAGGCTATAGAACATTTTTTTTTCCTTTCTAGACTTATGGCTGTGAGGACAAAAGGAATGAATGAGCTGCCTTCAGATTATGCTAAGCAGCGGAAGCAGAGATGCATGTTGATTTTGGGAGCAGAAGGATTTCCCATATTGCTAGTGAAGTGTCTGTTCAAAGGTAACACCTTGTAAGTATTACAGTAGGTTTTGCTTGATTTGAATGCTGCTAATTACTGTCCTCCTGTGACATAAGCTGCAGGAGGAGTCTGATTGGGCTCTTTGCTAAAATTTCACCTGCTTTAGTAAGATGTGGTGAAGCAGGGTGCTCATGGCACATCCCATCTGAAATGGCTGGTAAGTGGGAACAAGCAGGTGCTCTGGAAGGCTGCTTGTCTTGGGCCTGGACTAGCTGTGCATATAGGCAGGCAGGTGACGAAGCCTGAAAATTCAGCTTACATTCACCTGTTTGGTTATTTTTTTTATTTTATTTTCCCAGCTCTGCAGCATTTGTGAAGGAACTGCATTCCGGTGTTAGACAATCCTAAAGGTCAGAAGAAAGAAAGCCAGAAAGAGAGAAAGGTAAACCGTTCAGAGGGTGGAATCATCCCCTATGTGGTTTTAAGCTGTATCCTCTCTTTGGGGGTTCTCAGATGATGCAGTGATATTGGAGGACTTTACAACAATTTGGTCTCAAAACACTCACAAAAGTGTTTTTCATCCTTTAAGTAATTGCAGTTTGTACAGCATGGTTCTTGACTGTGACAAAATCAGCCCTAGGGAGGGGGTTGTGTAGCAGAGACCAAATGTACCAAGAGAAGGAGGCATGGAAACATTTGGATAAGCAAGGGTTATGTGTAGTATGGATCCAGGAAATGTAGAGATGGAAGTTTTGGGGTGAACTCTGGAAAGAGCACCTGTGAAGTGATGTGTGCTGTAAGCAGGAGGAAGCAGGGTGATTGAGAGAGAGTGCATCTGACTGGTGCAGCTCAAGGCTGCATTTCACCCACCACGACAGCAAGGAAAAGTTCCCATAGTACGAGTTCATTCTTAACACCTGGAAGGAATCCACTACATCAAAACTGACATCTCTGGGATATATGTTAAACAGTATTTAAATTTTAAATAGGAGCCTTGGGTCAGATGGCAGCTGCTGTGTAACTACAATTACCAATTCACTGAGCATCACGCTCCAGTTTCTGCATTAAGTGTAGGTCAAATCACTCTGTCCTTTACTACTTTTTAGGTTTCTAGTCAACAAAACAGTAATTACTGCCTCAGCTTTGAGATCTAATGTTGAATGTTATCATTAATTTGCTTCTAATATTTCAGTTTTGTTCAGTGAAGGAGCGTGTGCGTGACACATATGCAGTCCCGTTACTGGGCTGACTTTACATCACAAACGGCACCCATCTGAAACAAGACCTGAAACATGAAGTAGAGAGAAGTAGAAAACAAGAGTAGGAAAGGGAAATAAAAAGCGGAAGTAGGAGGAAATAATCAGAAATAATCGTGTGAACTGCAGCTTTGCAGCCAAATGAGGTTTCTTGTCTTCAGAATCTGGGTGAACATTAGCCGTTGCATATCAGCCATTTCATTTGGTCCACTCTGCTCTTCTGAGTTCTACCAGTGGACATTCAGTAAGGTTAACTGGCACCTGAAGGTATGGCAAATGTTTTATTGCCTTGGATGCATGGAAAACTATACAAACCATGGGCTAAAAAAGTCTGGGAGCAGACGGGTAGAAAAAGCAAAAAGAAGAATTTGTTGAAAGTGGAGCATATGTTGATTAGCACGAAGAAGAAGGCAATGGAAATAGTTACCTACCCATGTCACATTGTTACGGTACTATCTTGTGATAGCTGGAATTTCTCACTGCGGTGCATCGCGGTGGAGTGTCTATATCTGAAAAGGTCACATTTCCCATTCATGCTGTGGAAAAATGTTCAGAAATGCCCACGTTAGAGGAATACAAACGTTTTGGGAGCGCACAACAGATGCCTGCTCAGCAATGCTAACGTGTGTGCAGAAATGTTGCCCCGATGTGCTGGAATTGGGAACAGCGTTGCAGGAGGCTGTGATTGCACAAGACAACTGTGCACTGAAATGCACTGTGGCACCTGGTTTTGTGTGCTGAGTGGGAGCATGTCTCTGCTAACAAACCCTCCCTGGAGAACTGAATCCTAAATGTGTTTCTGTGCTTATCCTCCCGCTGCCTCTCTGAACAGCTACAGGTTTCAATTCGTTCATCCTCTCCTTTTGTCTACTGATCCACATCCGTCCCAGTGAGCAGTTGCCATTCGTTACTACATAATTTTGTGTCAGACAGGCTGTGATAGTAATTACAGTCCTTGCCTGGGAGATTTGGGTGTAAGAGACAGTTTGTTTGCCGGAGTGATCCTCAGGTGATTGTTTCGGTGAGATGTATTTATCAGCTCCAAAAAGCTGCACTGAAGGGAAATGAAAACTCCACAGACCCGAGCCAAATGGCATTACCTTCCTTCAGTGGGCCAAGGAAAGCAGGTTCATCTTAATTATTTATGATAGAATGTGTGGAATGCCTCTCTGGTGATGATAGGCGTCTCATTTGCACAGGCAGCATTGCATGTGGTCTCATTAACAGCCACATAGTGCTGTATTCACTTACACCATGTCAGCTTTAAAAGCTCAGTGGTTTTCAGGTAACTTTCTGTAAGGGTGATTTCAGATAACCTGAATATTTAGTGCTTCTGCATGTTTGTGAAAAGGAAGCTAAGCCATATGGAATGTCTTACATGTGGCCCTTTGGTAAATAAACATGCTGTGGTGAAAAAAATAGGTAAAACCAAAACAAAGTGGATAAAACATCTCTGAGACAGAGCAATTAAAATGATAAGGGGGTGCCCAGAGATGTGGTGGATGCCCCATCCCTGGAGGTCCTCAGGGCCAGGTTGGATGGGGCCCTGGGCAGCCTGAGCTGGTGAGGGCAGCCAGCCCACAGCAGGAGGTTGGGGCTGAGAGGGCTTTAGGGTTGTTTTCAACCCAACCATTCTGTGTGTCTGTGATTCTTAAGCTATTAGAAAGTTTCCTGGTGTGCTGGAAAGGTGCTGCCATGTCAGCATAATGTCCAAGTACTGTATAAACGCACAATGGAAAATATCCCCATGAATTATTAGGTGTTGGAAATTACTTGATAGAGACTTCTGTTGGCTTGTTTTTAGGACCACAAAACCCTGGTAATTCTTCTCCCTTTGGAGAGACTTGTGCCGAGGTTCCTGTGCAAAACCAGCACAGCTGTAGGAATTTTGAAAGCCGCTTGCTATCATCTCAGCAGACAGGCTCCTGGCATGGATGAATTAGCACAGCTGCCATCTAAGATGTGATCTAGTTCATATGGGCGTCAAAAAAGAAGAGCTTCAGTTTGTTAACACTTTCCATGAACAAGTGACTAAAAAGAAATAATGTTGTTTAAACAGTTAGTTTCCCAAGTTTTGACATTTATAAAGCAATTCACTTTTTTTATTATTGTTCTTCTATTCTTGCTCTGTGTTAACTTGATTCCACCTTAATGATTTGTTTGTTTTATCTAGTCTTCAACAACTCTGCTGGATGCTTCTTTTCTGTTTAGAAAAGGGATTCCATACTGCATCAACCCTGTGATCCTGCTGCTTGTGTGCTACTTGTGAGTGGGGATATAAACATGCTTTCAATCCAGCATTTTATTTGCAAGGAAATTGGGCCAAATTCCTCCTCTGTGAACTGAAAAAATCTCTCTAGATCGTACATGTCCAACCCGTTAGTTTTTTGTTGCCCTCTTTTTTATGCTTTATTAAAAAGTATATTTAAAAATAAGTACATAAATTACGTACGTTAAAAACATCTATTTGATACGTGGCTTAAAACAATTTCTCTTCACACAGTGTGGCCCAGGCAAGCTAAAAGGTTGGACACTTGGGCTCTAGACTATTTAGGGGGGAAAAAAAAAGCATGAAAAGCTGTTCCACATTTTTTAAACATTACTGTGGTTTTTGCTCACAGTTTTGGAAAGAAGTCATGTGCTATGAAATCGAAGTGAGGGGAAAATAGCAACTTTCAATATCCGGTAGTGAGAAGTCCCTGTCCTCAGCTGAGCTTATGATAAACTCTTGGAAAGGAGAACTCATTCTTCCTTTCTAGTTTCAGAGCAATACTAGATGTCTAGGTACCAAACCCAGATCTACTGGCCAAGCTATAGATCATAAGGGGTTGTAGTGGTAGGTCTGTGCTGCCCAAGCAGACTTGAGTCTAGCTTGTTCTCTTGGGCACTTTCCCATCCCCACCTTGAGCTCTCTCTTCTAAAAAAGCACTAACGTGAGCTGCAGTGACATCTGGAAAAGTAAAAGTGGGCTGAATACCCACCAGCTCAGGGCCATGGTCTCTCTTTGGCACTGATCCATGAGATGACCCACAGGTGTGCTCTGGTGTGTATGGAGGGGAGGACCGGCCCTTTTCTGCCCTGGCTACGGCTATGGGCTATTGCTGCCTAATCAGCTGCTGATGGGAACCTGGCTGCTCTTGGTGGTTGTTTCACCAGTGCTCCAGGCAAGAACAGGGTTTTGGTGTTAAGTGTAAGTCTTTGGGTATGGGGACTGCCAAGAAGGCTGCTGGGGGAAAAGGGGCTGTTTTGTGCCTGTGAGAGAATGTCTTGGCTCCAGGTGAAGTGAGGCTCCCTAGAGACAGCTGGCTGTGCCCGATTTTTTTCTTCTCCCAGTGAGACAAACAACTGTAAGTAAGCAAATCAGGGGGATGTGGGTTTCTGCATAACAAGAGGGTTTCTGCATAACAAGAGGGGAGAAGTTGCTGTGTGCTGCTGCTGGATGTACTCGCATTGGTACTGCTGTTAACATTTAGTTCCCCGAAGAACCTCAGCTGACATAACAGGCTTTGTGTAATCGCAGCGCATTGCTCTCGCGTTTCTCTCATGTCTTCATTCTCTGCTGCTTAACCTCTTCACCCTCGCCCCCATCTTTGCCTTCTTAAGGTTCGTCGCCTGCTGCGCTGCTGCTAGAAATCACTCTGCTCTCACTGTCAGCTACTTACTTACTTCTAAATCACTTCTTTTATTTCCCTTCTCAGATTCCTTGTAAAGGAACGTATCTGCCTGTGTGTGTTCTTGTACATTTTCCGTCCCGCTGTTTGCCTGACGATATTTCTGTCAGAAGCTGGAGGATTACTGTGTGGCACACTCTGCATTATCTCCTATGACAGACTATGGACGTTGCTTTTGTGTTGTGTGAGCACTGCTGTTGCTCCTCTTTTCCATAGTCACATTTTGTGCTTTTGATAAATGGTACAAATAAGACCCCTTGGCTTGAAGGAAGCCTTCACATGCGCCCTCTCTATGAAAGTGCCAGGCAGAATGTACACCTGTGCCCAACTTGCTCTGCGTTTCTTCCTTGTTATTGAAGTTTCAGTGGAGACCTCCCAGAGGGATGCACTTCGTAGAGTTGAGAGGGACCCTTAAAGGCCACCTAGTCCAACTCCTCCGCAGTGACCTGGGATCAGTGACCCAGTCCAACAGCTGCAGCTCCATCAGGTGCTCAGAGCCCCGTCCAGCCTGACCTTGAATGTCTCCAGGGATGGGGCTTCTTCCACCATCTCTCCGGGCAACTTGTGCCAGTGCCTCACTGGTCTTAGTGTAAAATGCTTCTTCCTCATATCCAGTCTAAATCTCCCTTCCTTTTGTTTGGAACCATTTCTCCTTCTATCAGAACAGGCTCTGCTATGGTCCCCTTCTTTCCTATTGACCCCTTTTAGATACTGAAAGGCCGCTATCTAGTATCCCTGGAGCCTTCTTCAGGCTGAACAGCCTGTCCTTGTAGTGAGATGTTCCATCTCCGCTGCTCAAAGGTACAACAGCAGGAGCAGAGCTTCAAGAGCACAAGGTTGCAAAGCAGTGTGTGCTGAGTTGGTCCTTGTGATACCAGAATCTGCCTTCCGCTGTCTTTTATGAACACGACCCTGTGCAGAAGTACGAGGTTTTCTGGGTACGGATCTCATGCCCTTCGGCGTGTGTGCAGGGTCAGGGCTGGGAGCTCATGTCCCCCCCGTGCCCCACCTCTCCCCAGAGCAGGACGGCTTCAGGAATGTCTTTTATCAGGTGCATCTCCGTTTTTCGAGTGCCTATCGTATCACGAAACTGCTCTTGAAGAGCCCTCCATTTACCCTCTCCCCTAATTAAATGTGCACTTCATTAATGTAAATTGGGGGTTTAATGCTCTTGTTGAAATTCTGAAGAAAGTGCTATGGCCTCGCGAAATGCTTAAGCATCGTTGCAAATTAGATTAGGGACCAAGAAAGGCAGTAAAATTAGAATGATAATGGTTGATGTGGCTTCCTGACAGGCGTGACTATTCAGGGATCAATGGGATGGAGAACAGTTTCCCCCAGCCGAAAGCGAAAGGCAGGGACAGACGTCAGCCTACAGATGTGGCTTTTGGAAGCTCTTTCAATTAGTTTAATTTGGTAAATGGTGGGGATTTAGAGGCTCTTAGCCAGTCACACAAGACGAGAATACATTGAAATGTTTCTCGGCTTTTTAACATAAAATAGGATCGGCCGCATTTGCATTTGTTAACGTCGCTGGAGGTGGGGGAGGAGGGCAGTGCGTGGCGGTGGCGAACCGGCTCGGGGCCGGGGCGGAGCCGGCGGGAGGAGAGGGAGCTCCGCGGAGCCCGAGCCGTGCGACCGCTCTTTCAATTTCATTAGCACTAAATTCACCTTTAGAGAAATGTAATTTTTAAAAACTGCTCGACTTGGCAAGGGCACCGGCTGAAAGATCAAGTTACTGTTTGTAAATGCCAAACGGGAATTAGTTTTGCAGCGCGCTTGTCCTGACTTTATGAAAAACTATCCCAAATATTGCCTTTTTTGCTCCCTATCTCTTTATTTATTTATTTATTTATTTATTTTTCCATGAAACCCTTTTTCCTGTGTGCAGCCTCTACCCGGTTTTCCTATGTGCAGCCTCTACCCGATAGCTGCTATTTTGAGCCCATCTGAGTCTGTCTAAGTGCTCTGCTGGGATGTGCGGGTGCTGTTAGGACTTTGGGTGCTGCCTCCTGGAGTGCTTGATGAGCTCATTGAACAGCTGCTCTGGGGAGTTTTGATAGAAAGGTGAGGACAGGGTCTGGCTTCAGTTTATCCCATAACTTTCTGCTGTGGAAGAGAGGGATGGGCAGTTGTGCCATGCTATACTTGAATAGAGAGAAAAAAGAAGTTTAAGAAGTATGTCTTACTTAAAAGAGGGAAGGCAGAGGGGCTGCCTGCCATCACAGGCTGGGTGATATGTCCTGGGCATCCCCTACACACTCAGCAAATGTGCTGCAGTCCGATCTCCTCATGCCCTGTGGAAGCAGCAGCGCTCAGTCTGCGCAGGGACAGTGAGGTGTGGTCCTGTGCATCGTTCTCACTTATTCAGCTGTTAAAGCAGCTTAAACCCTTATAAGAACATTAACATTTGGATGCCAATACCAGCTTGACCTTTATTCATAAAGTGCAAAGAGTTGGAAGTAGAACAGATTGGTTGCCAGCGATTGCCTTTTATGTGCAGTTTAGAGGCTTTGATTTCTCTCCCCTTTCTTCCTTTAATCTGACATCACTGCCTTGAATATGTTTGTGCTCTAAGTAAACAGGGCCAGCACAGGCCTCCCTTTTTTGAAGAGCTCTGTGTGTGTGTGTGAGAGAGAGGGAGGTGGGGATTGAGGTGCCTCAAAAAGCAGTTTGCCTTTCGAATCAAGCAGCTTAAGAATAGACAGGGGATACCAGGCCTGAATGGAGCTGTGCACAGCTCTCCAAACTGAGTTTCACGCGAGTTTGGCTGGCCCCACTACTAATGCCCAGTGTCCTGTGTACATAAAAAATGAGAATGCGAGGATTTGCATCAACTCTACTGACTTCTTGCTCCATGACATCCACAGAAGAGAAACTGAGGAGAGCACTACAAAAGCTAGGTATTTGAAATAGCTTTACAATTCCTTGTCCCCAGCCACTTGACGGCTTTAACACTCAAGTAGAAGAGATTCCTGTGGCTAGGCATAGTTTTGTTACTTTTGGTGGCGTTTCTACACTTGTGATTGAAGATTTTTCCCTTTTTTACCTGTTCTGTGTGGCAATAGTCAAGTTGTGGCCAACCCTTTTTGAAAAACCAATCCTTTTGCAGACACATGGGGAGGAATCTGAGAGGAGGTGGATAATTGCAGAACAGATGGAACATGTCATCTGGTGTCTCACCACGAGCAGCTGATGGCATTGTTGCCTGACCTTGTCAAAGCCATCATGAAACTGAGGCTCCATGGCCTTCACTCTCAGAGGTGTCAGCCTCCTCATAGCTTGTGCAAAGGTAGACTGCAGCACCCACGAGTTTCAGTGTTATTTGGGCTCTTGGCTCTGTCCTTGAAGCTCTTTATAACTTTTTCTAAATAGCATTTTGATGGCTTTGTTCATAGGGTGCCTTTCTTCCACAAATCCTGTGAATTGTGTTCAAGTATACTTGCTTAAGATAGCAGATTTCCATCCATTCTATGTACATGTAACAAATGGTAGAGCCTACAGAGCTGCGTCAGAAACACTTCAAATGAAACTGTCTATTGTATGTCATCCAACAACTTCTATGATGAGCCTGATGATTTGTCTTTGATGGAAGCATCTTCTAAATCCAGCTTGTCTTTCTTTCCATCTTGGTCTGGAATGATTGAGAGCTGGAGACTTCCTTGGCTCATTGCTTGGGTTGGCACAGCATCTCTTCCCCCTGCAGTGGAGTTTGTCTTTATTCCTGTTGTAGACTGGGAGTCCTGCCTTATCTCATACGTCAGCCTGCCCCGTGTCTTCTGGCCCTGTGCAGAATCTCAACCAAACCTTGACACAAAGCATTCATTTCACTAAAAGCGTGTTTTTGTACTGTCAAAATATATCTCTATAGCAGAGGGAAGGCTTGAATGAACATTTTGAGTCTTACCCGTCACAAGCCATTAGATGAATTGCTGAAAGAAATCCCCTGACAAGTGTAATTGCTGGTTTAGTGTTACAGAGCTTCATGATATTGCCCACAAGAAGAAATTCTTTTACAAAAGCCCCTTCTGTTTAATAAAGTAATTTGTTCCAGTAACAGTGATAATAAAATTGCTGAAATGAAACAGGATTGTTCAATGAGGACCTGAATCCAATTTGCTGTGCTAGTACGATTACACTTTTATCTGTGTGTTTACTCATTTGTAGAATTGCTACCAGACTTTTTATATGTAATTAATAGGATTAATGGATCTTCTGACGGGGAAGGCAGCACCCAGGAGTACATCACCTTATTTTGCATGCCAGTGGCACGTTACCCTGAAGTAAAGGGTCGCCTTAGGGTGCAGTGCAGACTAACAGGCTGATTTCCTAACCATCTTTTTTTTTTTTCCCCTTTTTTTTTTTTTTTTTTTTTAATAGGTTGGAATCTCTTATGAAATTTGGCTTCTTAGCTCAAAGCATGGTTAAACACTACTTCTGTACCGTTTTAAGGTCTGAAGGGTTGCTTCTGATTTGCTGCTAAGAACAAGTTTACCTGTATTTCTTGTAGGGGGAAAAAAAAATCTGTCCTAGTAGTTGGAAAGAGCTATGAAGCGATTAATACCATTTTCCACTCTTTGCACATTTGGAAATTACTCACACCAGACTTAGGAGCCATAGGAAAGTATTATCACAGCCTTGTGGAGACTTAAGCATCTGAGTGTCAGTAAAGACACATCTACACCAGGCTTCTTCTGTTAAGGAAATCCATGGAGGGAGAGGTTCAGGAGAAGCACCCAGCGTGCTGATCTGACCCATGTTTTACTGCAGAACTGAGCATAAAGGCAGCATGCATCATCTCCAATCCCAGATAAGCAACGTTGTTTCTGTCCGGTTTGACACGTATAGGCTAGTTAGTTTCACTACTCACAAGGCAAGTAACTTCTGCCAGCTTCTGTTCCTCAGTTTCCTGATAGTCTTTACTGCTTCAAAAACTACAGTGCTTATGCTTGGGCCTCTAAAAGTGGCAATGTTTTGGGGCTTTGGTAGCAAAAGTGAATAATGATACAGAAAATGAGCATAGAAACCAGTTGATCTTGCCACAAGATTACCTTAGATGCAGGGCTTGAATGCTACATCCATCGTGTCAATTGTAGCACAAACAACTTGAGCTCCTTTTGAGGCAATGCAGACCTGCTCTGTGGATTTATTAATACTTGCTTGCATCCCGTTGGCACCAGTGCTGCCTTCACACTGCCCACACACATAGGCATAACAAGAGCTGGCACTGCAAGCATGCAGTCAAGGGTTTTTCAATTTGGAGACAAACTGAAAGTCCCTCTGACGTACAATTAACCCAAGGCTATAAGCATGTTTCACTTTAAGCTTGACAGATTAACCTGTTAGGTGTGATTAAATGCCTAGATTTGCTAAACTTAGTCTCTATTTAAGTTCTCACACTGGGGCCAGACTTTTTGAGAGCTATGTTCAGTGCTCCCTGCTGACAGCACTGAGCATGCAGGCCATGCACATTGGGCCACTTGGTGCTCAGAAGAGTGCATGTGCTCTGATCAGATGTTTCTGCAGTTACTGAGGGAACTCACAAACAGTATGGATTTACAAGAAGTTCCAGTGGTAATTAGGCAACTTAAAACAGTTGTATCTCAGCAAAGGTAGGAAATAGGGAAGCAGTGTGGTGGTGCAGTAGCAGAGAACATTAGATGAAGGAAGCAGGAAAATTTGCGTAGTATATATTTTACTGCAAATTTAATCAGATTGACTCTTTGAATCTAAGTTACTGATAATTTATCTTGATGGAGCTTTGAGACCCATTAAAACCTGAACCCAAAGAGCCTGCTGATGCTGCAGCGCTATTGCAGGACGTGTAGTAGGAGAGCTTTCCTCATGTTTGGTGTAAGGGTGAATGGAAAGATCAACAGTAATATTAACCCAACGAGGATGGGAAAAATGTAGCAAGTCATAGGGGGCAAACAGGATAAATGAAGGGAGGGAATGAAAAAAATCACAGAATGGCTTAGGTTGGTGGGGACCTTAAAGAAAGGGCTGATTGCCCAGGGCCCTATCCAACCTAGCCTTGAGCACCTCAGGGATGGAGCATCCACAGCTTTACTGAGCAGCCTGTGCCCGCGCCTCACCACCCTCTGAGTAAAGAATTTCTTCCTAACATCCAACCTAAATCTCTCCTCTTAACGTTCTTGCAAGTACTGCCTTCTCTGGCATTGCCTCCTTGCGTGCCAGCTGCACATTGCTTGGTTAGCCCTGTTGATCGAAACAGGCTTTTACTATTTGATCAGCCAGTGAAATGTAAATATTCTAGCTAAAAGGAAAAAAGATGCCCTGAGGTGATTGACATGGTATGCTGCAACCGCCAAAAAGCAATGCGTGTCTGTAAACAACATGAGGTAACATCTTACACACATCATTACTAGTAAGAAAAATAATTTCCTCCTTACACTTTGCCTTTTGAATATAAGTGGAGGAAATGTAGAGGCTTTTGATGAGGTGTATGTCCCAGTTGCTAACTATGGTTCTGTATGGGATCTGGTCAGGTCGCTTTTTGGTTACTGCCTTGCATTTGTTTGTTGGGGTGAAACGAGGCATCTCAGTATGGAGTTCTGGCTGGCGGGAGCATTGTGTTGCAGCTTGCAGCAGGACCTTTTACCTGGAACAAGACCCTGTCCTTGTTGCTACTGTTGCTTTGGATCCCCAGTGTGACGGGGGCTGTTGCCAATGGTGGGCTGCTCCTGTGAAGTGTGCTGGGGCCTCTCACTTCGACCCCTGGGGCTTTCCAGCTTCCCAAGTGTTATCTTTCTGATCTGTACCTGGAAGCTCTTCGTCTCACCAGAAGTCCTTACCATCTTGCAAAGAGCTTTGGGAACT
This sequence comes from Centrocercus urophasianus, assembly GCF_019232065.1. NCBI lineage: Eukaryota > Metazoa > Chordata > Aves > Galliformes > Phasianidae > Centrocercus > Centrocercus urophasianus. The sequence continues at coordinate 43,106,925 of NW_024884475.1, read as the reverse complement.
GATAAAGCAAGCAGATTGTAGGATAAATAATGAACGCTTGGCCAGTGCTCAGCTGTGAGCTTTCTTGACAGACTTTGTTGGACTTCACTCAACCTAAAAAACCCTTGAGAAATAGATTATTCACCATAAACTATAACGTCTCTGTGCCATGACACTTGGTAAGGAGTCTTACAGAGCCCATCTCAATCACTGTCAGCATCCCGATCGGAGAAGATTTCTGACTTATTGGAACTAACTGCCAATATTTTTTCCTTCAGCAGTATAGCACTGTCAGCCTTGAGAGTTGATACAATGCTGCTCCACTTGCCAATGCGTTCATACATCACGCGGCTTGCTAACATTGAAATAAGATGGACTTAGTGGGAAGAGAACAGATTAATTTTACGTAGGGCCTAATGCAGATCTCACCAGGGCTGTGAAGGAGGGAGAGCTGTCCCTTAGTACCCTCTAGGCCTCCTGGCACAGCAGCCGAACTTACAGCAGGGCATCACAGGACAGACCCTGCTTCTCACCCTTCCTGGGAGGCTCCCAGCCCCCTGCCCACACCAGCAGGAATGGATGAGCCGCGTGCAGCGGGATCAATTGTAAAAAGTGGAATTAGTCATTCTAAATCATGCAGCTGTGGTCGAAGGGAGCTCTCCTAAAAATCATTAAACAATCATGTATTCCTATTGATTTATTCAAAATACCTTGAGGGAAAGCAGATTAAACACAAGGTAAAAGTAAACTAATGCAGATTAAATGGATGAAGGATGGGCCGATAGTTCCCTAGGTAGTTTTTGTACTAATGAGAGGAAAATTATATGTACACTATTACCAGGATAAAAGGGTCTATTAGAGGTCTTTTGCCTGACATATTTATGTATTTCAAATACTAAGTAGCACAGTGAATTAGGTTTACCCTAGACATTTATTATTTTTATTGCATCTCCAAGTGATAAACAGGGTTTTCTGTTGAGGGCAGCGTGCTGCTTTGCTCAAAAGACACAACCTTATCTGCATTGCAAAATGCTGAGATGACTGTCGCGTTTCAGATACCATTTATTAGCAATACGACCACAGCTTTACACCCACCTTTGAGAACTGTGGGTAGTATTCAAAAAATGGGGGTGCAGGTCTATGCCAGTATTTGGAGCCACCGTCGCCCCACCTTTCTCTCACTTTGTCTTCCTGTACTGCTCATCCCAAGTGACATTTATCCAAAAGCCACGTGACGGACAGGGTGATGTGCTCCCCTTGTCACTTCTCTCCTCTCACACACTTGCAGCACTGCTCTGAACACTGACATTGTTAAAACGTGATGGGGCTGTCATCTCCTATGCATTTCTGTGTGAGAACGGCAGGTTCAGACCTCGGGGACGGCCGTATCAAACACAATTGGAAATGGTGTTTGAAGCAATCATATTTGATGCAATCCAATTCCAGCTTTCATTTGGCCAACTATCTTCACTTTGGTTTATAGAAGTGCCTGAACATAGTGGAATCGGCCACACTGGTCATTGCCAAGGGCATTAAATGCTGGGAGTCACTTTATAGTTTTACAGGAGCTGTGGGTTAACAGCAATGAAGCAGCTTCCTTCCACGGGTGAGGACAGCCTTGCTTCATGGCAGCCTTATCGCATTACACAGGCTATTTCTTGTTCTTCTGCATAGGCTCATAGGGATGAGTACTGCTGTAACAGTTTTAAAAAGAGGTATCTCAGAGGAAATGAATACTGTGTAGGAAATACGTCAGTGTTGAGAGATTGATTTGCAAAGCCAAAGAACATAAGTAAAAACTGAAGTACGTGGTCTTTATTAAAAGTACAAGTGTTTAGCAGCTTCAGCATTTGCCTATATATGCATATATTGAGAAAGGTATAAGACATGATCTTAACTTGTGTACATTAGCTATACAACTAATGTACTCTCCTAGTTACTACTTTTTAGAGTGGTGTATCTAAAGTAGCCTACAAAACAAAACTACATCTGCAGTGGCTGAACGCAGAGTTCAGGAATTGCTCCAGCATCATGAACTTCGTTACGTAAGTTCCACTTCGTTAAAAGATAGCTAAATAAGCTATGGATGTTAATTGCTGAACTCAAGTACTTGTATCACATTCTAACTTAGGTACGTATTCAATAATGATGGAGGGGTGGCATGGTCTTTTTAGCCAGAAATATTTGCCCAACAGAGATACAGAAGGACAAAAGGACAATATAAGGAGCCCTAAAAACTGGGCAGACAAGTCAATCAAGGGACAAAAAATGATGGTTTTTTTTTTTTTTTTTTTAAAGGTTTCCTTAGCTAGTAATAGTCCGCCAATTTCTATAGGTGTGCAAGAGGTCAGCGCTGACATGCAGCCACGTGGGCAAGCAGACCTCCCATCTGCCACTGTCCAGGAGCCCTGCTGTTACTCTGTGCTCCAGCCCTATGTAGTGGTTATGGGGGACTTGGGACAGGAGAGCTGGCTACAGTTGGAGCTGCACCAGGGTTACCTGAAAACAGGAAAATTTTTTGCGGTTTGAACGTAAATTTGCAACACTGCCTCCAGGATTCCCTTCTGTTTTTAAAAGTGATTATATTGTGCAAATTAGACTTCAAGGCAAATATTTATTGGTTTCCCTGTAAAAAGTCTTCTTTATAGTGAAAGTCTGCGCTGTAACGGGAAGAGTAATAAAATCCAGAACAGCCTTGGCAGAAAGACACAATAATTTGCTGCCAAGACATATAGTGTGCCTGTTACTTTCTGAAGAGATACAATGGATATTCTTTGCCTAGATCAGATATACGTAGAGGAGAAAAGCGTTGCCAAGGGGCTGGTGAGTTGGTGCCTTCCTGGGAAGAATCTGTTTCTCCAAGCATTCAGAAGCTTGCATTGTGCAGGGTAAAGCTTCCCATCAGAGGGATGGCATGACGCCCGTGTCAGTCAGCAGCAGGGTAGGTGGAAGAGTGCCTCTAGTTTTCTTGTTGTTTATTTGTAACATTGAAAATATGTTGTCAAAGTCATGTATTGGTCATAAAGAGATCTCTGCTTTACCTTGGTACCAGCAGGGAAGGTTTATTTCCATTAGTTTTTATGTACAAAGCGTAGCTAGTAGCAGTACCTAGAAGCACACTGAAAAATAGTATTTGTGTATGAAAGTGTTTGGGATTTCTGGACACTTAATGGACTGCGGAATATAACAGGACTCTCTTTCCTTGTGCAGTGAGTCTCTGCAGCAGAACTTGGTATGGGATGGAAGCAGCGGCGGCTGCGCAGATGCAATGCCAAATACCTCATGGTCTAAAGTGAGCTTTCAGATAGCTGCAGGTAGTGCCAGCAGACAGAAACAGGAGGGTAGCAGCGGCACTGCACAAACTGCAGGCAGGAAGCTGGCCAAGAGCCTCTGGGTCCGCCCTGTCTTGGGAAAAACACTCGGCTCCGTGCCGCTGTGTAGGTCCATCCAGGTTTCAGCCGGCAGAGAATCAACCCCATTCACCACTGTTCCCCTTCAGAGCCCTACTGTTCACCTTCTCCTGGAAGATCGCAAGGTAGCAGAATAAACTCTTTCAGAATTGTTTTCCTAAAGAGTTAGTCCAGCACTACCCTGTCTTTCTAGGACACTGCGTTCAGAACTTCAGAACTAATCTTGAAACATCTTTAGTTTTTGCCAGCAGTCCCTTTCTACCAATACCTCTCAGCTAGATCTTGATGCCTTAGACTCCGTAGGTACCACTTGTTGCATGAATTTATATTTTTGAAGAGCTTTGCACAGGGGAATTAAGATATTGGAGTGCAGAAATGTGCTCAGCCAGGGTGAAAGAGTGGCAGCAAGGACTTGTAATTGTATGAAGCAGGGCAAGCACTGGTGAGAACAGGCATCACAGCCATCTATAATGGATCTTCTGAGCCTAGAAAGCAGCTTTTCCAGAGAGCCAGGCACTGCACGCCTTGTTTTGTCTCCAGAAAGCAGCTCTTCCCTGACTGCTTGGATACCTATTTAAGGATGGGAGCTGAGTCTCAAAACCTGGCTTCAAGACTAACTTCAAATGGTAAAAGCTAAGTGAGGAATACAGGAGTGGATGTCCATGAGAGCTTGCCAAGTAAGCTCTCACAGAAAAGCTCTCAAAAAAAAAAAAAAAAAAAAAAAAAAAAAAAAAAAAAAAA
>NW_024884475.1:43075250-43102695 GCF_019232065.1 Centrocercus urophasianus | reverse complement strand
AAAAAAAAAAAAAAAAAAAAAAAAAAAAAAAGATGAAAACAAATACAGTTTGAGGGAGAGGAGGCAAAAAAGCTTTTACAGTCAGAGCTCTATATCTTGTACAGTGATCTGCCTTGGATTGTTTCTGTGTGGGTAGTGTATAGACAGGATGGAATATAATCTGCCACCACCTCTGACCCACAAGCTACCTTCCATTTGCCCATCCATTTTGGGGTGAAGAAGACTCCCATTTTTCTCCTACCCTATGTACATGGTACAGTGTTTCTGTTCTTTGTTGGCATTGCGTTAATGCACTCTGTAAACGAGGCCATCCATCAGTCTGTGACGAGATGGAAATCCCATTAGTGAGCAAAGCTGTTACCCAGAGATTGCCAACAGGTCTGTACAGGGGGCAGAGAGAATTGCAACCAGAACAAATGTTTCTATAGCTAACTTCACCAGGAAGGAAGACACTAAGTAGGAGGATAACATATTTTATATATATATAAATATACACACATATATAAAAATGAGTTTATAGTAAGATACATGAATAATATGAGTTTATGTATGTGCATGCTTTCACAATAAACCCTCAAAAAGCTGAACCCAGCAAATACCCTCAGGCTGGAGGGCAGCTGTCACTAACTTTCTGCTTGCAACCTGTTTCCCAAGTCTCTTCTGCATCAGAGGACGTCAGAGCCCTGAGGTATTTCAATCAGAAGATAATATCTTCTGCATCATAACAGTGCACCATGCCATGCAGAGCTGTACAGAGGATCTCAGATATTGGCCTATGAGTAGGAAAACAGTAGGTAGAGTTTGTCAGAGGTTGGCTGTTCAAACACCATTTCAAACTGTTTTCTGCTTGCTTGCAAAGACTACTGCAAGTCAGGATCTCAGCAACTGCTGTGTGTCTGCCTAAGAGACAAAATAAACATTTAATATGATTGCTGTCGGATGTGTTGTTATGCCAAGCACTTCCCAGTGCTAGTGCTGGCTTCTCTAGCTGAGTATACAGTCATTGAAAGAGACGTTGCTACACGGTGAGTTATTAGGGTACCTGGAAAGTGAGACTTGATTTGTGAGGGCTTATGTTATTCAACATTAGGCAAGCAATAATTCTGCATGCCCATAAGCTGTCAGCCCCAGTCCTTTGCTGGAGAAGTGTCAGGCAAAGCTCAGATTCATGTTTTGATGACACAAAGTGTTTTGTGCCTTCTTGCTTGAGGCTCGATGTTTGTCACAGCCTAGACAGCGGTGACAACAAACATGAACCATGGGCTTTTCGTAAAGAGTAACAGTATTTGTCATTCCCTTGGATCCAGGAGATTTTTAATGGATTTAGGCCTGCCCAGTTGTTGTGCCAGAGCAGGTTCTTTAGATGCTTTTAAACTATTAAACATAGATGAGTAATTGTAAATATATTACTGCAAAACACGGTAGGTTTGTGTGACCTAGTTTTTCAAGTCAGGCAACTTGATACTAACCTGAGAAACTGAAGTCATGGTTTTTGCCCATTAGTGAAAAGCTAGAATTATTGCCTCTTCAAATTTTATTATGACAAAGCAATTAGTTGTTTCCTTAGTTTTCTTTTCTTTTTTTTAATTACTATGGTAAACAATCAGCCTTCTATGAAATAACTGTCGTCAATTGTCAGTATTATCTGGCAACAGTGAACATGGTCATTGGATTCAAACTGAAAGGCTATCACCATCCATGTGACTGTAACAAGGTCTCCCATCTTTGTCTTAGCTCTCTTGATATGCAAGAAGCTCCAGTCCAACTGCTGGATCTCTTCTTCCAGCTGAGAAACTATCCGCAAGAGCAATCCTGAAGTGCTTGGTTTGGCAGATGCTGTTTGGCACTCTCCTTCCTTGCAAAATAATTAAAGAAAGAAAAAAACTGAAGACGAAAGAGGAGTGGGGATGAAACATTATGCAAGATCTGTTTAACCACAGAATTTAAAAAAATCAGTTGCACAAGTTGGGATCCAGAATCCTTGAATGTACACTGATGTTTTCAACTGATTCCAGCGCGTTTTGAAGAATGCCGTCATTGGCTGTTTGATTTTATGGACAGTGTTGCCAACGAACATGATTGTGGTGTTTATGTAAGCTTTTTCCCTCCCACACAACCTCTTTCCATACTGCTCTGATACTGTACTGTTTCAGTATTGACTTCTGAGGTTCCCATTCATTTTATAGTTAGCGTTGCCAGATGCATGCATTTAAATCTCACTTAACTTGTAAGTCACAAAATAACAACTGGTCTGTGTGAAAAACAAAACTCATATTCAGTCGCAAACACCTTCAGCGATGACAAAAGGAAATACTGAAAAATTACTGATGAGGCAAATTGCTTCTTGGATGAAGTACTCTTATTGAGGATTTTTCCTGGTTCATGAATCCTCCAAATTCATCTTGTGCCTGATGTCTGATGCAAGGATGAGCATAGAAGAGGTCTTTCTGCATGACCGAGACAATTCTTGATGCTCACCTTCAGTTTTTATCATTTAATTTTCTGCCTTTTTTGTTACTCCAGCTGTCAAAATTTGTCCTATTATTGCTGTGTAAACCATTGAAGTGCAAAGGCAGTTGCTGCTACCACTGAGGGCTCTGTGACAGTGAGTGGGCAGAGCAAGGGACATTAGGGAAGGGCTGAGGGGTGCTGTGGTGCTCGATGCTTCCTGTAGGAAGCAGGAGGTATGGGATGAATTCACCAGATAAACACAGAAGACTGCAGCAGGTTTCTAACATGATAAAGGATATTGTGATGGTCTTATAATACCCTTTTGCAATGGGACTTCTGGAAGTAATCAGAGTTTCTTCCACCTGACCTGCCTCAAAATTCCCGATGGTCAATAATGGTGCATTGGGTCTTCAAAGGTCTCCAACCTTGGTGCATGGGTTGAAAGTCATGTAGGCCTGGTCTTCTGATCAACGTGAGCAGGGAAACCTCACGTGCTGGCCCAGTTCTAGCAGGCAACATGGTTGGTCTACATATCGCTTAGTGGAATGCTGGTGGTCGTGGCATTTTCTGCTGGATGCCCAAATGTATGTTTTGCCTGATGCTTTGAAGGGTAACACCTGGGCAGAGATGCTTAGAGAATCTGTGCTTTACCTGGTTTTACTCATCTTTGAGCGGAAAATAGCATGGTGGTTGATGCCTTGAGCTTGCTGGAGATCGAGGTCTGCTCACCATGTCTTCTCTGCCCACCTGCAGGTTTGAGTGCAAAGACAACAGTATCTGTCAGTCATTCAAAGAAACTGAGGGGCATCTGCATCCTGTTTGTGGTTTTTTTTTGGTGGCCTAATCTTCCCCATAAGTCAAGACAAGTAATTGCTATAAGCTAAAGCAGATGTCCTCATCACCTGCATCATATTCAAACTGGGGTACAGCTTTTGTCATTTTTCCAGCAAAGGAAAAATAGTGGGGATGTTTCCAAGTGATTAGAAATCGGGTAAGAGGGAATGCTGAGGATGGTAGCCAACGCAAGAAATCTCAGCTCTGTGTGAGCCAAGCTATATATTTTTGTATTCATTAAGTTTTAACACCTCTCAGTCTCACCTCAGCAGATTTCATTTTCTTGGAATAAATTGTTAGCATTTATACAACTTTGACACGATTATTTTGGAGGCTTTTTACAGGAGGTTTTGCTTCACAGCTCTAACAACAGTCTGTGAGTGAATTTTTGGCTCCAAACACTGATGTTGTTTGCATTGAATGTGCCTGTTGAGACCTCTGGCTTCCTATACAAAAACAAAATGATGAGACAGCCTAACTCTCCAAATCTGCAGTACCCTCACAGCCATCCAAACCAATGCTCCTGAAATGTAGCATCTGATCATCGTGCTTTCACAGGCAGGAAAATAGTCTGAAGGAAAAAAGTAAGTAGACAAAGCTCAGATAGTTCTTCACTAGCAAAAATGCATTGGTAGTATTGTTTCTGCATCCTGCCCTTACCAACCCTCATGTGTTGGTTGGTCTGGATGTTAGGTTGAGTGCCTGAATCCTTTTAGAAATCGCATTTAGAAACTGTTTGGCTTTGGGAAGTACTACAACCTGCATCTCAGAAGTGCTTTTCAAAGCAAAATCCATTATTGTTTGACCAGAGAAACGATTTAGAAGACAGAGGATGCAGAACAGGAATCATTTTTGGCTCTGTAAGAGAAAGAGAAGCCATGATCTTTGCTACCTGGAAGTTCTGTTCCTTGATTTACTGGGGCATAAAAAAAATGACTCTTGCTTTGAATCTGTCCAGTAGTTCATCAAAACATACAGCGCTATGAAACGACACTTTGTTTTCAGTTGGAAAGATGCCAACACAAACAGGGATTCTCCTGGGTGATGATGTTACAGAGATCCAGGATGAGGAGAAAGCAGTGCAGCTCACTCCGTGTTGATACCTGCATCTTGTCTACCTAAGAAAGAGCCAAGAGGCAAGATGGTATGAACAAACTGTCGCATATTCGGCAAATGGTGGTTAAATCCAAATAGTGAAAAGGATTTGAGCCAAGGAAAAATGCAGCAGTGCCAGTAGTACCACACAAGTGCCTCTGGAATGAAACTCTTTTGAAACTTTTGTTGAGCGGCACTGCTTGGAGCCAGTGTGATAGGGAATACTTCAGATACTCTGTGCCTTTGAGGGCTTTGTGGCTGTATTCATTTCCCATTTCTTTGCTCTGATTTCTCAATTGTGCTTCAGCTTATTCCAGTTATAGTGCATCCCGCCGTTGCTTGCCTCCCTCCACTAAGAAATGCTATCAGACCTCTCCCGTGGCCACCAGTTAGGAAAGGCATGCTCTCCCCATCCAGCATAAGCCACTGCATAATCTTCTTAGCCAGTACCAACTGATGGAAAACAAGGACAATATGCTATTTCTGCAAGCTGGAATCATGCAAGTTAAAAGCTTGGTGAATTTCTAACAGTGCATCTGCTGTGATCGCACCTTTCCTTGCCTTTCATTTCTCCCTGTGTTGTATGTGTAAATGAAAAGGTAGTTAGCTCTTTGTTGTGAGGCTTAGGTATGGGTTACGAGCAATACCTAATAATTGTGTAGTAGTTGTACTGAGAAACAGGATACAGTGCTGGCATCCCTCTGCTACACAGCAGGAGTGTTGATGGATAGCAGTTACTTCAGTGATTTCACTTGGGTTTGTGGTTCCTGATACTAGCAGATGAAAAATCATTGAAGAACATCATGGTGTTTTTTGTTAGTGTTATTATTTTCAATATACAGCACTGGACCAGTCCCTTGGAATTACAGATACCAACCAAAATAGACCCATGCTCTCAATTTAATCAAGAGTTGCCCAGTGCTTACAGCAAAATCAGGTTTCAGTGAGTCACTTGTGGGAGAGACTTGAGACATTTAAGGTAGAAAGCGTCAGTGGCAGATCAAAGCTGGACTTCCCCTGGTAAACTGGTGTCCTGGTGTGTGTGTGTGTGTTGCTGTTTGATAACCATGAGTTTAATTGCAGTGTGTACTTCGTGTTACCTCCCTTTCTTAAAAGTATTTTCTTCCAGACAAGTTGTAAATATTGTGCAACTCTGTGGTACTTGCAAATGTGACTGCATTTTGGGGTGCAAGGAGCTTTGACAAGCTACAAAATTCTGCTCATGCATTCAGTGCAGTTCTGGTCAGAGCGCACACACATCTGTGGGCAGAAAAGATGCGATACGTCAGAGAAGCTCTCGCTGTTTGCCAGAGGTCTTAAGGGGATCTTCTATTTCATTCGGTAGTAATGCCCTTTTTGTTGACAAAAGTAAATTGATGACAGGCAGGAGGGAAGCATTTGGTGGAAAAATTCTGTTGACCCTTCTCAGATTGAATTTGACCACAGAACAGGATACCAGCAGTTGCAGAAATGATAGATTATTGTAATGACCGGCAGAATGGCCTTTTGGCATGTTTAAATGGCAATAAATTTCACTAGGAAGAGGGCAATTTAACTACTTTAGGGCAGTGAGGATACTCTTTGTTTGAGGTGTAAATAAATTGCGGTTCATTAACAGCGCACATATTACGTTCACGGTGCAGCTCTAAAGCATGGGATGTTAATATTTAATTTAATTTAAGCAGATATGTTCTGTCTGTTTGGTTTTTTTTTTTTTTTTTTTTTTTTTTTTTTTTTTTTGTTTTTTTTTTTGGAGTCCAGGCTTCCTCAACTTCCAGTGGCAGTTTCAAGGGCACTTTTAACCTCCTCAGGCCTCTTCTATCCCGGATAAACTGGCGTGCAAACAAAAAGCAATGCTTAGGCTCATGTTTCTAGCCAGCATTAGCAGCTGGGACTGTTGGTACCGCTTTGTGCCAGCAAAGCCTGTAGCATTCAGTGTGTGGTTTTATGTACAATGGTGTAGTCTGGAGAACTACGTGAAGCCAAAGCCTTGTCGGCTGCACCCAAGCAAAACCAAAGGGAAGGCTCTGAGTGAAGCAGATGGCAGCAGACCCGCAGCAAGATCACTGCTGGGAGAATTTATTTCTCATCTTTTACCTTGACTCCGAAATTCCCTCTGTCCCTTGCTCATTATTTTGGCACGGTTCCTTGCTGAACTCTGCCGTTACGGAGGAGAAGGAGGGCGGGGAGGAAATGTACCCAATGAAGTTTGACATTTCCTCAAAAAGATTGTATTAAAATCCACTTACATTTAGAGCATGCACTCATTTTGGAATGCTAATAAGGCATCGTTTCATCAAGGTAAAGGGAGCAAAATCTAATCAAGCCCAAGACCAGCTCGCCTTGCTGTTGACTGTGTTCCTGAAACATCACTTTAAAAGGTTGCTTTTAGACGTAGCTGGAAGTGACAGACTTAACAAAAGCTTATAAGTAGCCGTATCACTTGGCTACTTACCTCTGCCTGCGATACAAGAGCCTTATTTCTTTATTAAGGATTTTGGGGCGGGCTGTGAGCTCGCATCCCTGTGCTGTTTCTATCAGTTGGACAGCACTCCCCCAGCATCCCATTCAAGTGTCAGGCTGGAACGCTTCTCCGCTTCTTGACCATTATCTTCAGTAATGAGAACTTGGTTAGGGCTGCCCTTCTAGCTTGGAAAAAGCAAAGATCAACAGAGGATTCATTTACATGTGGTGTGTGTTGTTCTAAAGCCAAACAAATCAACAGAAAGTGGTCCTTAAAAGCACTCATCTCAGAGCAAGGTTGTAAACAAATGACTAAGAATTTGTTTATGGACAAAAAAATACAGGTATTGTGAGCAATCTTTTCAACAGTGTCTAACATCTCAATTTCCAAAGGTGACTAAGAATGATCACATAGTACTTGGTTTGAGGCAGCTGGTTGAAGTGCTGGCTCCCAGGCAGGGTGGTTCTCATGGAGGGTCAGTTGTGCCCTGATGGATTGACTTTGATCATCTGTTTCAGGCCAGGCATCTCCCTGAGAAAGTCTTCACCTGCACCGCAGTCTCTCAGCAACGCTGTGCGTTGTGTGGGGGTGGGATGGAGGCAGAAGACTGGCCAAGGTAGCAAATGGGCTCAAAGGCTTAGATGTCATGGTGTACTAAGGTATGACATTGGGTGTGACATAGAAGGTCACCTAGATAAGATAAATCCAGAGGGCATCATGGAAACAGCGAGCAAAAGGGACATCCTTGATGTACTCAGTGTTTTCCTAGCTGTGTGCACCTGCACAGGATTTCACATCAATCAAACTCCAGCTTTCCCACTTTCCAGGATATCCTTTGGGTAGCTTTTCAGTGCATCCAGCCATTAGTGGGCATTGGCTTAAAAAGAGGGCACCTCCAAAAAGTTTTGAAGGATTGCATTTGTTTCTGAGCCATGCTTCTGGGAAGGTTGTTAAATCAGTCCCGTAAAGGTGCAGCTGTGAAGCTCAATTTCAGCATTGTGGTCCAGCATTTCTGCCACACGTAACACCTCTGCTGGGTTTGCCTGTCTTCAGCAGTGCTAAATTGTTTCTCATTAACACTTGCAAAGAGAAATGAAGGCATCAGGAATTTTTTACTGATGTTCTTCTGCTTGTAAAAGAAACATGAGGATTTCAGTAACTTGCTTCTTCTCTCATATAAGATGAGTAGCAGACCCAGAGGGGCATCAGCGCCTCTCATGTCCCCATCCGACTCAGGCTCTTGGCTGCAGGAGCATCTTTAGTTTTCATTTTATTAATTCGTTTCCTTTTTTGAAGATCTCTCACCTCTCGTGGCATTTACTGTTTTAGCTCTAAAACCAATAAAATTAGCTTTTTTTTTCTTCCAACAATTAAAGTCTGAGACTGAAGATCACATTGAAGCAAGCTGCAATTACAGATGGCTCTCTGAGATGCCTTCATTTTATTTCCAGTGAAGAAAATAACATTATTAGCAATACAGTCTTCTGATTTCTTCTCTTTGTGCCCATTGCCCATTTAAGTTTTGTACCCTCTAAAAGGTCAAGATAGTTATTTTTTATTACAATAGCATACTGTGGAAATGCTATTAATGCATGTTGAAAGAGAAAGTAGCACAGTGCATTGCATTGTTCTGCTTTTGAGAGGAGAATAATTCTGTCAGCTCTGAATGCTTTCTGAGACTGGGAAGGAGAAGGGAAAGCCGTTCAGTAGTTGATGCTTGCCCTGATTCGATCACTTCTCCCTCTCAAGCCTGTTTTTATTATTTATTATTTGTAGTGATTATTTATATTCACTATCATTTATACTTATTGTTTATTTATGGTTATAACACACTCGTCATACAATATTAACCAACCTATAACACTGTCATTGATGGCTGTTTTTCATTATCCTTCATGAATATTTCAGTGTAGTCCACCCGATTCTTCTATTTTAGAAAAGCATTCAGAAGTGCAGTGTTGTGAAGTCCTATGAATACTAAGCTACCCATCCAAATGCCATTCATTACCTCTCCTCAGGCTTATTTAGGGGTGTTACAGCAAACACGTTACGTGTAGATGTGTACTGACAGAAAGAATCAGCCCTACGCATATAGCCACATTGTTATTGAGTACCCTATGGTTTAATTAGTTCCTACTTGAGACAGTAAGATCTGAGGGTTTAAGTTGGCCATATTTTTGGTTGGCTTGTGTGCTTATTAGAACAGTGGAGGTTTGATTTAGAGAACTGTTTCAGAAATCCCATCCTTTTCTCAAATAATCTGGTGTTCACTGCTACTTCTGTTCCTGAAGATGAAGAATGCTTTGTTGGACCAAATTTGCTGGGTGTAATATCTTGATGATGCAAGAAGACAGAACAAAAACAATGCTGTGATCATCTTAGAGGCTTGCTGCCTCCTTTCTCTTAGAAGCTAGGTATTGCCTGAGGTGGGAGAGTTTATCACTTCCAGAATTACACAAACGTTGCCCAGCACTGGTGTAGGGTAATTCCTGCCCCTATATGCTAGAACTATGAGACAGCTGCAGTGGGTCGCTGCTAAAGTAGGCGTTCAGCTGCAGTGGGGTTTTATCATGCTGTATGTTATCAAAATGGCTTGCTTATTAGCCTAGTCAATAATCAACATGCAATTTTTGTTTGTGTCAAGAGGAGTTGTTAAAAGATCTCTTCCCCTCTCTGAAAGTGCTCCCGTGTCTGCTGAAACATCAAGTTTCCCAACCAGAAGTCCTCTGCTGCTCTCATGTAGAGCCATCACCCCAGGCTGGCTTTGTGGGAGGAGCACGGCCCTGCTTTGCAGGCCCTTTGAAATCCTGCCACGGTCAAAGCGTGCCAGCCGGTCCGGCACTATAGAGCAGATGTGTGCTTTGCAAATTAATGAAATGCCTTTTGAAATGCTTTTAAGTAAATGAGAGTTAAATTCACCCTAATTGCATTAGCCTCCACGGAGAGCGGTGTCTGTTCAGGGTCACTTCAGCCTGGTTTTCAGCTGCGTTCGGCGCGTGTAAACTGGGCCCCTTTGGCCCGAGTGGAGGCTGCGTCCTGAACCCCATATGGGTCTGGGTGCAGTGTGGGGCTGACCATCCTCCAGACCCCGTGGGGAACGAGGGGAAGAAGGGAAGAGGCCGAGTGCGGCACGAGACGGTCTCTCCTTCACCGGGGCTGCCTTCTTCATCTTCGTCGCGGTCTACTTTCTTTTTTCAGATGGCACTTTGACAGAAGATTAATTCAAGTCAGCTGCTGAAAATAATTATTGCATTATGGGAGCAGTAATCATTATTTAGAACATGATTAAATATGTCTGCGTCTATTGACTCTGCCTATGATTTATGTATTTGTTTAGTCAATAGTCTAATGTAAATGATGTAATTAATTATAGATGGTGGTGTCAGGTCATTGGTAAAAACAATCTGATGAGAACAAGGCCCCTGTTTTTTCCTGACAGATGCGGAGGGAGGGCGGGAGGGACGGGCAGAGTTGAGGGAATTCCAGGGGAACTTTTTCATGTGTGAATGGCGGCTGGGATCTCAATTTGCATGTTGTCTTTCTCTTGTTCAGCATTCGTTTAGAAATTGAAATAACTTGTTAAGCAAAGGGGAAGGGAACACATGATTGCAAAGAGGACACCTGGGAGTAGTGACGGCGAGCAGCTAAAGAGCCAGCTGCTCCCTAACACGAGAGAGCGTGCCACTATCATTTACCGCTTCATAAAATTAAATGTTTTCCAAATTAAATCAGTAGGCAGCATGCAGGAAGACCTACTATCTCTAATAACAATTTTTCAATCAATATCGGGGGCCCTGCCGATCTGAAATCGGAGCGGAGGAGCCTGGGATTGGCTGGAGGGGAGCGGGGGAAAGGAGGAGGTGGGGGAGCTCTGAGCTGCGCAGCTTTCAATCAGAGCAAAAGTTAAAAAATATATATATGCATGGTGGATTCTCCATCACTGTGAGTCTATTCCCCATAGATTTTTCTCTTAACTGATAATTCGGTCAGTCACATTCCTCAGAGGGAGGTCACGGGTCACCCCAGCCCCTGTCAGGCCTCAGAGAAACCATTTCCATTTTAATGCCACAGCTATAATCTATCAAAGATGTGATGTACAAGATACAATGAATTTAAGTGGTCTTCATATATCACTGAGCTTTCATGCCTTCACCTGGGTAATAGTCTGAATTACTCTCCCTACCTCACAATCTGTCACCCCCAGTAAAATAACTGCCACACGGGTGTTAATGGCAGGTTTGTCCAAATTGGGGCCGTGGTAGCCAGAGGCATTATACATCATAAACTTTAGCATTCAGTGCTTAGCCTGGCGGTGTCAACAATTGAAAATTATTCCGTAAATACTTCTGTGGGGCTGTTCTGCTCATGTTTTTATTTATGGGAGCGGAAATGAGCGTAGCTGGACCAGCACAGGGGCCATCTGCTTGTGCAATTGCACAGCTAATGCCTGTGTTTAGATTGGATGCATCCACTTCCCTGTCCTTGCGGAAATGCATGGTATGTAATGCGTGAGCTGCAAGTGCGGGAGGGGGTGCAGAGCTGGTATAGCTGTGTTTGTAGGAACGTGCATCTCCTGCCTTGCCTTTAGCCAGCTCCTGTGCTGCCACGTGTCACCAATAGCCTTCAGCAGCTGGGTTATTTAGAACATGGTTAAATAAAGCCCCGTGCCCTGGGTATGGCAGGTATGAGGCTTTTTCTTACTTTTGGTTTCTATTTTTTTAATTCAAGGGTTCAAAGTTATTTTGTAGATGTTTTAAAGTTTCAAAGAAAGAATGGAGTTGAAATTCAGTAGCAAAGGCTGGATGTTAGGAAACAGAACTTCTCAGGAGGAGGGGTGATGCTGCTCAGGGAGGTGGTGAAGTCACTGTCCCAGGGGATGTTCAAGAACTGTGGAGATGTGGCACTGAGGGACGTGGTCAGTGGACAGTATTGGTGGTAGGTGGATGCTTGGATTAGACGATCATAGAGGACTTTTCCAATCTTAATGATTCGATGAAGGCTCCTTGGGAAAACAGAGACTGCTCTGCTCCCACACCAACAAATGCATGGGTGGACAGAGATACGATGCACAGTGTGAAACTTCCTGGCAAATTTTTCCTGTGTGAAAACCGCCCTTACCTTGTAAGACATACCCCAGTGGCTGCATTTCTTCTGTGATGCTGGTGATTGCTTACTTCAGAAGCCACAAAGTTCTCCTCAATCTCTCAGGGTCACATCAGCCAGCTGGAATCAAACTGTGGTTTCAGCCCTGTATCTTTTGCGTATTGCAGGCCTACAGATCAGTCTGCTATTATCCTGATCTTAATGCATCACAGGGAATATTTGCTAAGTTGCTTTCTTTCCTAGATATTTCCAGGAGATTTCCTAGATATTTCCCAGATATTTCCTTGTTTACAATAGGGAGAACCTGCCACACTGTCTCTGTTGTATGCATAGCAAACATTGCAACACCAAAGAAGCAGCTAACTAAAATACTTTTTTGTAATCTTTTTAATGGAAGAAAGCAATTAAATCTTTTAGATTCACCAGGACTTAAGTATGTGCTTAGTTTCAAGCACATCGTTGAGTACTTTCCTAAATCAGGATCTTGATTTCCAACGTTGTGTTTTTTTAACCTGGATATTATTTACAATACGTTGAACTCTTTTCTCTTTTGACATATTATGCTGATCTATGAGTTGGCCTTCATTTTGTCCTGTTAAGTAGAAACCCACTTCATCATGAAATATGTTCCTCATACTTTCTCCTACCCAGGGAGAGAAAAACATTGATAAACATCATATGGCAGCCATTTCTCAAAAGCTTCCAACAGGTCTCAGGAAAGGAGAAGGAAAATAAATATGAAGTAACCGCTGCTTGTTGAGGTGGATGCTGACTCCATGAAGGAGTGAGGGAGACTCTAGGTTAGAGGAGCAGGCTGCAGCAAATCCTGCCTCTGCCCTTCTTTTATCCAGCATGTAGAAGGCTGCAAGAAGTCATTTAACCCCAGTTCAGATGGAGATGGAACAAAGTGTCACATCTAAATGTGCTATGTTGTTTAAAGTGCAGGGCTTCCAGGAGAATGCTTACAAGTGCTGCTGACCTTTCCCAAGGACTCCTACTGAGCGTAAGCAGTGACTTTTTAGAGCATACAGTTTATTATTCCACTAACATTGGATTTAAAAAATTCCCCGGAATTTCAGGTTTCTTTGGAGGATTTCTTTAAGACAGATTTAGTTGAGTTTTAAGGCAGTATCTGCTAACGTGTGCCAGCAGTCATAATAGTACTGTGCACCAGATCTGTCTGTGTTTGTGTAACCTCTGAATCTGTTGCAGATCACCCCTGACTAATTCTTGTATGTCCAAAATACTGCTGGTTTCAGAGAAACTGAAATCTTTTACCCATTGCACAACAGAAGAGAGCTGTTTCATCTAAAGGACAATATTGGCACAGAAACAAATGGCTTTGAACTGATCGTGAATAAATTTGAGCAATTACATTATTTCTAACCAGGCAGAGGAATGAAAGACTGGAAGAGCCTTCTAATATGAAAAGAAGGAACTGGAGCCCTGGGCAGCTTTAAGATGAAGCTTGATCAGTTTATGAAGGCAACTATATGACGCAGTCTCTACAGCACTCTCAATAGCCACAAGCTAGATTCACAGGCCCCCTAGCATCTCCCAGCCCAAGCCTGCAGACAGCAAAGGTCCATTTCTTCAAGTCTTCACCCCTGCCTTTTTGTCGACTGAGCAGAGAGTACGTGAGCTTTCTGAAAGAGCAGACCCACAATGGAAGCACTGTGCAGGTGCTACCATTCCTTAGAACACTCTGCCCTTAGAAAAATTCCCCTCTCCCTTTCTCCTAGCCAGCTCTGCTGAGATGCATGTGAGCACCACGGGGGAAAGTGGGAGAGGTCATACGTGATGAGCCAGCAAAAAGCATGGAAAATTCACCCTGAGCTTCTGATAAACAAGTTCTGTTTTCCCCAAGTCAAAGACATTTTTATTAGGAGTTTAATACTTCACCATGGTGCAGATATACAGCATATATGCTCTTTCCCAGAATTTCACCCTTATTTCAGATTAGATTTTGACCATAAAGCTTCAGTAATGTTTTTCTTTTAGTAGTAACACTTAACAAAATAATTAGGCAATTAATTGCCTAACTCCACAAGGAGCAGCAATTATTTTTTTTACTTAAAACATGTAAAAAGCTGTGTCATTTATTGATAGAGAGTCACATAATATTCCACGGCAGAACAGCCCTCTGGAGACATTACTCTATATGCTGTGAATGCATTTTGAGAATAATAAACAAAACTCAGCTAAATCTTAAACGAGCTAATTCCTCTATTTAAAAAATACTGCTATTCATTACAATTATTTATTGTTTATCACTGTGCAGACGACCACAGCCCAGTGAGAACAACCCAGCCTGTACCCTCAGGAATTTACGGCCTCGGCTTTGTTCCGGTACAATACCTGAGCAGCTGTGCTCATGTGAGCCCCAGTTCAGCAGGGGATGTATGCATGTGCCTGGTTTTCAGGAGGGCTGTGGAACCAAGGCTTAGAGCAGGCATGCATTTTAAAAGTTTGCTTATCAGACTTTTGTAGTGAGGTGGGTACTACTTCAGGTCCACTGGAGGTTGGTGAGAAAGGACATGGGCAGGAGAAGTCCTGCTCAGTTCAGGTAGTCACAGGTGCAAACCTATTGTAACACGCTCAGAGCTTTGGTTCAAGTACTACTGTTCTTTTCAGGATCGGGAGATGTGATGAGAACGGCTGTTGAGATCCCTGTCCCAATACTATGCTGTGTTCAGGTAATATACCTGGCTGTTGAGCAGTTTCATAGAATCATTATTTGGTGGGAGAAGACCTTTAAGATCATCAAGTCCAACTGCCAGCCCACCCCCACCATTGCCCTTTCACCACGTCCCTCAGTGCCGCATCTCCACAGCACCCCTAGGGACGGTGACTCCACCACCTCTCTGGGCAACCTGTGCCACTGCTTCACCACTCCTTCTGAGAAGAAATGTTTCCTAATATCTGACCTAAACTTTCCCTGGCACAACTTGAGGCCATTCCCTCTCATTCTGTTGCTGTTACCTGGGATAAGAGGCTGACCTCCATCTCACTACAACCTCCTTTTAGGATGTTGTAGAGCATGTGGGGCTCTCCTCTGTACCATAGATACTCAGTTTTGTGTTACAACTACATGGGCATAAATTCCTTGGTGCTACATATACCATCTATGTGAGTTGATCCTGTATTTCCGTGGTACATTCTCTGATTTTTGCTGCTTAATTGATCCTTTATAATCTTCATCCTGGCAGTTGCTGATCACTGAATTTATTGGGTTAGGAAAGTTGTGCCATCACTACATGCAGGGTGCACAGAGTTGTTCAGGATGAAACACAGCCTATGCTCTGGCAGAGATCAGGGCTTCCCCCAGCTGGTGGCAGTCTGAGAACTGGTGTCAGATGAAGCTGCTGAGGTGAGCGGTGAGGACTCTGGTGCCTCATTTAATTTCCAGCTGACTTTTGCTTTGCAAGAACACCACCCTGAAAGTCCAGTGTAGTCGTAATGCACCACGGTGATGCTGTTGATGTGGTGCATTTTCCTATTTCATTTTGAAATGGAACTGTGTATGTTTCTTCTTCGAACCTCCCTTTGTAATGGGGCACCGAGTGTTTAAAGTGTAACGTTACTCAGCATGCAGGGCCAAGTGTCAGTTTGTCAGAAACTAAACGTTTTGGTTAGATCATCCTTCAATTATTCCAGAGTTTTATTTTGCAGAGAGTTTGGCGGCGCTTCTTCTTACGTGAAGCAAAACCAAGTATTGAAACCTAGAGCCTTTGCGAACCGTCCATCTGTCACCGTGCAGCTCCTATAGATGTTCTTTTTCTATTCTCCCCAGATAAAGAGGAATTTTATTTTAAATCTGGGCTTTTAAATGCCTGAGAAAATAGGGCGGTCACAGAGCCATGGCTTTAAACAAACTTTATTTGGGCGCTTGACTGACTGGCAATTGCGGGCAATCATTTTAGCTGTCACAAGGCCCGGAGAAATGTGTGAGAGCTCTTCCATGAAATGTTTATATTTCATAAACAAAATGATGTGCTTAACAGTCAGAGTGATGGGAGGGTTCCGGCTAATGCATTTTCCAATGTGTGAGGCAGATTATTAATGCGCTCCAGTAGCTGTTAATTTCAGTTTGCCGGAATGATTTATGGGGAGGTAAAGGAGAGAGACATAATCTAATTGAGATCAGAATCGCTGTTCTAGGAGAGGAGCACCACCATGGGCCCCAGCCGCGGCAGAATGATTAATAACTAATAAGCAAATAATCCGTTAAATTATTATAAACGTTACTTCTGACAACTCTTCTGTTGCTGGTAGGGAGAGCAAAGCAAGCAAACAGTATTAACAAAACCCAGTGTAAATTTTCTGGGCATTTCCATTCGGTTACGCAGAGATAAACATCGGACAGTGAGGAGGAGAACATCCTGTTAGGGAACGCGTGGGCCCTGATCGATTGGACATAAGTGTGGAAACGTGCTGGAATAGGAACAGCCATTGGGAGGGAATCGATCTCGAAAAGGAGGAGAGCATCAGGAAAATGCGTGACATAATGCAACAAAAAGCTTCGGGCAAAACCTTTCTCATTTTCCCTCCTAGCAGGAAGTGTGGGTAAACCACATACGCTTACACCTTGCCCCTTAGAGTGTTAAAATTACATTTGGGGCTAGGCAGAAACAGCTTTGAAAAGTCAGATACTCAGTTGAGCTCCTTCTGTGGAATCCTTTGAAGTCCTTGTGCAGCTCTGTTGGCTGCATCCAGATGAAATCATGTAGGGCTTTCTGTGAGGGTTGGCAAGCCCAAAATAGAAGCAAGTGCTGCTTGTGCCTAATGCAGTCGGGAAAGCTATTTAAGAACAGTTTGTCTGCTGGAAGTATGATCCTTGCAGAGCTGCCAGGATCAGGGAGTGCTAGGAGGGGATCAAGCGTCTGCCTGAGTGACAGCCACAGAAACTGTGATTCAGTTTCTGTGGGTGCAGTTTATCTGTTGGGAATGAGTAACCTGAGGAGCAGGGTGTATGAGCTCTCCTTGGTACAGGTGAGGGGCGGGGTAGAGCTCTCCTACCTTATGCCTTGATGTTGCACACCAGGCAGGCTTCCAGTGGTGAGCACACCATTATTGAAATTGTCATTGCGCCTTCACAAAAAAACGATGTTGAAACCATGGCAGGACATGCCCATTGTGGGCACACACTTTACCCAAGGGTGAACTCTGAGAGGAAGCAGTCTTAAGTCACATGTTGTTTATTTATTTATTTTTAATCATTCAAAAGCTCCAAAGCCCCTAATTTATGTCTGGAGTATGACCAGTGAAGAACCTAAAACAATCAACAAAAGAGAAAGTAGCGTGATTCCAGCTAAAAAAATGAACAGGCACCTAATCCCCTAATAGAGGATAACAAAGTAAACAGTAAAACTTTGCTTTGAGCACATACTTTTCTAAGCAAAAGTCTGCTGCCCATTAACTGGATGAATACATCCAAAGAACAAGCCACAAGCTGTAACATGGGATCTCCTGTTCTGAGTTGATGCTATTAGTCTCAGTAGCAAGGAACTTCATCTGCTTTGATAGTCCCCTCATTCTAGTTTTTAATCCTAGAATCATCATTATGGTAATAAAACCCATGCTAAAGTGTCTCAGCCCTCTTGGAAAGAGGAAGAATGTGGCATCTCGTTTTCTTGCTCAAATGGATGCTTCCCTTGGGATTGTTTAGTCTGAGAAGAGGAGGCTTGGGGGAGGCCTTGTGGCTCCCTATAGCTGCCTGAGAGGAGACTCTAGCATGGTAGGGGTTAGCCTCTTCTCCCACTAACAGTGATATGAGAAGTAATGGCCTTATGTTGTTCTAGTGGAGGTTTAGGTTGGGTATTCAGAAGTGTTTCTTCTCAGAAAGAGTGGTGGTGCATTGGCATGGGCTGCCCAGGGAGGTGGTGGAGTCACCATCCCTGGGGATATTCAGGAAGCCTGGAAGATGTGGCACTGAGGGACGTGGTTAGTGGGCATGGTGGGGGTTGGTTGACTTTGAACTGAATGATCTTAGAGGTGTCTTTTCCAACCTTAGTGATTCTATGTTTCTCTGAGATGAACCTGCAAATAGAGCTCAGTTCAGCTTTTGAAGACGCAGTGGGAACATATCCTGTTGGTGCAGCACCTCTGCTATCTCTTCTCTGTGCCCAAGATTAAGCTTCTCTACCCTCAGGGGCACAGAAAGCTTGAAAAATGTCCTATGCTTGTTCTTCCTTTGCCCAGCTTCCTCTTCTCCAGTCCGTTTTATAAGTTGGCAGTAATGAAATACGATGGAAGCGTCTTACCAGAAACCTTTTACAGAGGTGGAATATTGAGTTCTGACACTGTGATGAGCAGAGCCCTTCTTATAGGAGGACCTACCTGCAGCCTCTTTTTGTGACCTTCAGTTCCTCACCTTGGAAGTACTCACTGAGACTTCATTCCCTTGTCTGCTGAATTCAAATTCCTTGCATCCCCACTGCCCTGAGGAAGGGAGACCGATCTCTTCTTTAAGGTCAATGAGGAAAATAATTGAGGTTTAAGCTCTTTAATGAGCAACACTGTAAAGCATGCAGAAATAATAACGTGTACAGCAAGAACGTACGTATGTTCCCCTGGATCGTAGGAGCATTCAGTTGTAGTCAGGCACTGGAAAAGTTATTTAAAATCATACCCCATTCTTTTTGGGTTAATTCAGCCTGTGACCCAGTGTGCTGCTCATCCTAATATTAACTCTGAGAAACTTTTCTTGTAATCGTGTGGAATTTCTGTTTATTATTCTGGCTGTTGTGCTTGGCTCCGTTCCCTGCAGCGCACCATGGCGGGATGCTAGCAGTAAGCCATGGAGAGCGCCCGTGCAAACACGCAGGCGCCCTTTCCCCAGCTCCTGGCGGGCTTTCCAGGGTTTGTTCTGTTTTAGTCCGAGATGTACTGCAAGCTAATCCTGATGTGCAAACCAGTGGCATTGACGAATGCCCTCATCATGTCGCTGTGGCCTGGCCAGAGCCAACTGAACTGCTGGGAAATGCCTTGCTTGGTGAGCCACCAAGTGCAGACGCTCCTTCAGAGCTCCTGCAAGATGTCCCGTGCCTTTGAGTCTACCTCATAAGGCCAGAAATGTTCGGCTCTCAGGTGCTCTGCAATGTTCCCTGGCAGGACTTCGTCTTCCTTCTCGTCCACATCCAGAAATAGGCACACAGCGGCAGAACGTGTTTAAACAACTGACGGCTTTAGAAGGCCCTGCAGCTCAGTCTGGTTAAGGGCATTTTGTCTTCCGCGTTAACAGACCTGGAATGAGGAGCGAGGTAGGCGCGGGCTCATGTTTTGTGGAAATTGATGTTTAGATTTTCTTTGCCACGTTCTTGTAGCCGCCAAAACCATGCCAGGTCTCTTTTCCCAGGTGTGGTTGCCAGAGTGGGGCATTGGCCTTCAATCCCATGAAAGGTGCATTCCTCTCTTATCTCCTAAATATTTCCTGCAGCACTGGTGACAGCAGAGCAAAGAATGTGTGAAGTAATGGCCACCTTTAGGTTATCAGACCCTCTTTATTTAAAGCGTGTAGCATTTAACTTCCTAGTCCTGTTTGCAGAAGCTGTGGACAGTGTGTTGAAAACACACAAAGTCCTAATGTGTGAGCCTCCAGTATTAGTTCCCAACAGGGTGACACAGAAAAATCATACCTTAGCTTCAAGGGCATCAACAAATGAAATGCTGTTTAAAATTTGACCTGGTGTATCGAGGAAGGCTCTGTCAATAAATTCATCTGTCAGCTGCAGTGCTAGGCTGTGTTGCAGGGATTTATTTCGTCACATACACACAGACAATATATAACCAGGATCAATACAAAGTATGCATTGTCTTAGTAGTCCAAAAAGGAACAACTCAGCACAGCTTGGTTTAATAACTGGAAAATGAGAGCTTGTTTGCCTTCTGCAGACGGCAGAGGAATACCCAGTGCTTCCAGCAAGGACTCAGAGCTGCCATCTCCTCAAAACCGCACTTGAAGACAGGCTCTGCAGAGCAAACGTTCACATACACACCTCTGAAAGTGCTGTGTTCCCTCTCCTTTCATTCACAAGTGTCTCTCTAGAGCAAAACACACTGGCAGTTTTTCCACTGGCATTTTGGTGTCGTGGTTAACATGTGCAAAGCACCTCAGAGCCTGAGTTGGACCTTGTATTGCCAAAATCAGGCACACAGACCTGGCTTGGGGTCAGCACGGTGCGTTTCTGCCTGATACTTCTGTTGCTGTTGCTCATCTTCCCCAGGTTTTGCTTGGAGAAACTCCCTGTTTTTATGCAAAGTCCCATGCAAGTTACTCTTGCCATAAAAGGTGACAGTCACAGCTGCACATGTCAGGACGCAGCATTGTTTTCAGTCAATAAGAATCTCTACCAACCCTAATGGAAGTTGAGTTTGATCTTTAAAACACAGAAATACAGTTTCTACAAGTATAATTCTTCTTATTCTTTAACTGTTACCATTGTAAATTATGGGGCTAACAGCTGGCTTGCAGTGAAGTCAGCTATTAATTGTACGTTCACTACCCTGCCTTGTGTAAATCAATATGAGAAACGAGCAGTCTCCTACTATCCAGCGCAGATACGGATACTCTGCACTGGGAAGTAATTTAAGGGTGGATGGCAGATCACTTGGGAAGTCGTCCTTCCTTTACAGAAAACAAGACAGTGAAAAAAAGCTTCACCCTACAGAAGCCCTCCTTAGTCCCTCTGGGAGTCGGTAAGCAAATCTAACAGCTCCAGCAGCGACACAAAACTGGTGCAGTTGTTGTTGCACAGGATAAGTTATTTTCCAAATCTGCCACTCTGCTACTGGGTATGACATTAGAGGTGACGTACTATATATCTACAATGTACCCTTGAATCAAGGCTGTGAATTCTGAAGGATTTTCTCTTCTGGATTTTGTTCTTTTGGACTAACTTTGCTGTGTACATTATGCAAGTGAAGGTGGCTTTCAGTCAGTGTGCCTCAAATTGAGATAAAAACACACTTTCTTTGTGTTCAAGTATGTGTTAGGGAACTGAGACGTTTGTGTTGGTTGTCTCGTAGGGCTTGTGTGTCCAACTGGTGCTCCCTGATTGTTTCTCACCTGCCTTGAGGGGAAGGAATCAGCAGGTAATTGAATGACAAAACCTATGTTCCAGGTTGTTTTGTTTTTGTTTTTGTTTTTGTTTTTTTTTTTTCCCCAGAATGAGCAAAATGCTGATATCCCAGTTTGGTGGGAGTTTAGCCTGGAGCGAGGCACTGATCCTGCCTTGCTCTCGGGCACAGCACTGCCCTGTGCTGCTTTGTCCTGGGGCATCCTCAGGGGTTTTCTGAACCCCGAGGACCCAGGCATAACACCTCAGAGCGGTGTCTCAGTTCAAGGAAAAAGAAAATACAAGAGAGCTATCGAGTTTAAAGGAACCGTTGTGAAGTAGTGTAACTGTGCAAGCCTTGTTTTTGAGAGCAGATTGGATTATCTGTATATTGTACCATAAATGGGTTAAGCACACAAGCAGGAGATGCAGGGGATTTTTTTCTTTTTCTTTTTTTTCTTTTTTCTTTATCTTTCTTTCTCTGCCTTTTTTTTTTTGTGTTGTGGAATTCATGTGTCAGGTACTCTTTGACAAATATTGTTTCCGTCTTCAAATTGAGCAATGAATTGAAACTGGCAAAGGGAAAGGAGAAGAGAATATATTCTGTGGCTGTGTCTTTTAAATTGCTTTATCTATTGATAGGTTTGTCCCACACTAAACACAATTTCAACAATATAGAAAGCACAGGCTGAAAAACTGAGCTCTAATTAAATCAGTAACGTTTCATTATTTCACGGGAACAATGCAAGTCTAAAGTGATCTTTCTGCAGAAAAATTAAATCAAGCTCCACATGAAAGCTTGCCGTGCAGGATGTGCTTCACATCCAGCCTTCGGAATGGGTCTGCAGCCCCGATCCCTGCTCCTCTGTTAAGCAGTGCCGGCCGAGGGGAGAAAACAGGGTGGAAGGCAGAGAGGTACACGAACAAACTTCAGCTGTCGGGTCCCAAAGTCACCCACGCATGCTCGCCTCGCTAATCCTCAATTTGCCATTCTGAAGAAAAAGGCGGTGAGGAAGAAGGGGGAGTTCACAATTCACAAACCAATTTGTGTTGTTTCTGCAACACTGCAAAAGTGCGACTCATGAATATGCTGATGAAATTGCAGTGCGAGTTTTGGCACCATTTCATCCCCTCGGCTAGATTAGGGAGCAATAACACTATAGGTTTACATGTCTTCGGGAACTGCTGCGGCGGGGAGAGTTGGGGGAGAGGGGGAAGGAGTAGGGCTGCAATATTTATAATTCGACAAAAATTGCACTGCTTCTCCCATAAAATAGCGGTATCGCCCACTCTGCTCAGGAGAGGTTGGTGAATCAGGCAGAGGGCTCATCCCTCAGGCTGAGAGGGAAGCAGCAGCAGGGCAATGTGAGTGTCAGGAAGATAACCATCCCTGTTAGCATCTGTGTGGAAGAAAAACAACCATGTGATGCGTTCATACAAAAACCTTGGGCAAAGGGAGCTCCAGCACTTGGGTATTTTGTGCTGGAGAAGGAAGACCTGGAATTTGGACTGTGATTTGAGATCCTCATTCATCTGTCGTTGTGATATGAACATGTGCATGTACTTACTCCAAATGAGGAGTTTGTCCTCAAAACCTCTGCAGTGACATGTTCAGAAGTGAGCACAGATTTAAAAGAAGCTTCAGAGCAGTACATTTAGTGCTGGCAGTTACCTACGTAGCCCACAGCACCATAAAAACAAATGCTGCTGCGCTGAGTGCACAGATATCATGTGGGAAGGAAGAAGTGCCCAGCACTGGGATAGGGGAGAATGCAGAAGGGTGCAAAGGAGCGGAGTTTACTCTGAGAGTTATTTACCAGTGTGGCACCCTGTGGGTATCTGGGACATCAAACAGCATCCCCCTTGCTGGTTTATTTACTAACCGTCATAGTTATTCTTTTCATTACCTCCAACGGCATAATGGTTATTTTATGAAGGCTCATTAAATTTAATGAGACACCACCAGATTTTATTGCCTTCTAATAAAATGGGTAGGGGGAGCTGTTTTCCTTCTGATTCACACAGCTCCAGAGCACCTTAGCCAGCCCAGGTATTCTGTTGGGTCTCAGCGGGGCCCCGGCAGTCTTTCTGGTGGCCGCCTCGGGGACCTCAGGCAATTAACAGTTATTCTAGTAAAATGTGTGCAGGGATGTGCTCAGATGTGTAAAGGTTGGTTTTAGATATGTGTTAGGTGTACGTTTATCCTATCTACATGTGTCTTAGACTGGAGGATTTTTCTTCCCATGGAAGGCACAACTCTGCCAGAACGTGGAAGATGTTGTCATGGAAAGGAATCGCTGCTCGGATGCTCCGGTGGCACCGTGGGGCGAGGGCGGTTCTGCTAACAGGGCTTTGTGTTGCTCAGTCAGTTCTTGGCTGTTGCACCCAGCCTGTCCCATGTTTCAGACATGCGGGATTCAGTGAGATTTTGGGAAATGCGTTCCAGAAGTACTTCTGTGGGGCCTGGACGGGAAGAGTGTCCGGCGAGTTCTGCTTCCCCGTTGCCCATAAACTGCATCCTGCTAAAGATGGGGGCGAGGCAGCCTCCCTGGCTCCCTAACGAATGAAACCCTCCTCACAAAGCTGGTGGAACTATTAGAAGTAATAATTCCACACAGCCTTTTCCCAGTTGTAAATAGCTAATCCTGCTTTCATAGACGTGGAGAACAGCCCGAGTTGGAAGGGACTCGTGGGGATCACCGTGTCCAGCTCGCAGCAGCAGTGCTGGGTATCGGGACAGACCTAAAGAAGCGGCTGCTCTCAGGGAGTTCCTGCTGTCGTTCTCTCACTGTGTGCCACGGTGCTGTTGTTGCTTCCTGCTGTTATTACAGAAATCTCGTTAGTGACCAGGGTGGTTTCTGCAGTTCTGCCCAGCACGTGGGCTCCAGAGCTCCTGTTCCGTACTTTTCTGCCCTCCGATCCCCGGCTGTGCCGGTGCGTCGCCCGGCTTCCTAAGAGATCCAGCCCCGCTCCTGTGGAAAAGCGAAAGAGGGGAACAGATAGATTTAAAACTCTTTGGCAATCGTTGTGACGGGCTGGCGTTGTTGGAAATGTAACTCAGAGCGTTATTCCAGCGTGTGGGTGACGCATCCCGTGCCCCCAGTGTAACAATCGATACGAGCCCTGATTCCCAGCCCGGCGGTACGGCGCGCCGTGAACTGCAGATGTGAAACCGATTAGGAATTTGCCTTTCCAAAGAAACGTTTGCCGGGAATGCGTCTCTCTGTCAGAGCGAAGCTTTGCCCCGTAGGCAAAGCGGCTGAAGGTCTCGCCTAGGGAAGTTGCTCGGGAGGGATCACCCAGGCGGTGCGGGCTGAGAGGCTGCAGCCGGGTTCGGGTTTCCTGGAGCTGAAGGCTCCGAAGCTGCCGCCTCCCCGACGCGCAGCGGAACAGCTCCATCCAGAGAAAAGTCGGCCCCAGAGCAGGGGAAGGCGGCTCCGGGCTTCGGCGCTCCGAGCGGGCGATTCTGCTCCGCTTTCCTCTCCCCTCGTTTTCCTCACTAAAGCTGCCTCTCTGCGAGCAGAGCTCGGTGATATTTACCGGCCCGGGAGCATCTTTTCCGGACGGGATAATTTGGGATTGCGGGCTCCGAGGGCTCGCACCCGTTGAACCGTGGAACTCCGCGCCCGTGGGTGACGTGGTGGCCACCGCTCCCCAGCCTGGGAAACGGCGGCCGTGTGCGTGGGGCGGGGATGGAGCGGGGGAACGCGGGGTGCGGGGCCCCGAAAGTGTCGGAGGAGGGACACGGCCCGAAGGCCGCGTTGGGCCGGAGCCGCGCTCTGTCGTGATTTGAGGAACTGACGGCAGGATTTCGTTGCTGATACTCATCCTGTATCCTACTCATAAAGGGAGCGACGAGGAGGTATATCTATATACGTATATAAAAAAAAAACCTGCCTGCGGTCGTTAGGGGATAGTTGGGGATAGTCTATTTCTGCTTTAATGCAGTGATCTAATTAACCCCCGGGCGGAATTCAAACGACCCTAGATTGGCCCTGTGACCCTGCCGCGTACCGCCGTTAACTTTACGCGAGCATTTCGGCAGCCACACCTCGGCGCACCCGTCCCGTTCCCAGCTCCCTTCCGCTCCCTTCTCCGCAGCCGCGGAGCTCCGCTCGGTACCGCCGCCCCGTCCCGCTCCGGTGCCGATCCGAGCGTCGGTTTCTGTTTACGGCGTGATGCATTTGAGCCCGAACGCATTAGGTGCATTATTCATTGGGTACATTTGTCAGAACATGCGTGTGTATAAAGAACTAATGATCCATATTAAATTAATGACGCTATAAAAAAGAAAAATACCCCGTCCGTGCGGCTTATGACGGTGGCTCCGGACTTTGACAAACCGTAGAGAAGAGCGAATCGGGGGAAGCGCCTCCGAAATGGCATTTCTCGAAACGCGCCCGTACACAATGTTGGTTTTATTAAAACAAATTAATTCAGTCATTAAGGAATCATACGGCGAGTGTCTCATAAGTCAGGACCTCCAGTGGAACAAATTGATTAAATGACTGTGTAATAGTCTCTTTAAACAAATCTAGTGTAACAAGTTAATAGATCTGCTCAATTACCGGGCGGCGGCGGAGGGGGGTTGGGGGGGTGTTGGGATGGCCCTCATTACGTGCTGGATTTGGGGTGTGGGGTGCGGGATGGGCGATGCGTGCCCATTTGGCCGAGCGTTTGCTCCCCGCCGTGACCCCGCCGCTTTCTCCGTAGGTTTTTATTCGGTGAGAGCGCGGCGCCCGTACGTTACTCTAACAGTCGCTATAATTTTTGAACAACGGGGCTCGTATTTTACCGCGGCGAATTAAAAAGATTGCACTTTCATAATGATTAAAAAAAAAGAAAAAAAAAATATCTCCGAGCAATACCCAAATGGCACGGCACGGGCATGGATTACAGCCCGACGCGATGGGCCGGCAGGACGCTGCTCCGGGGCCGTGGCCGCGCTCCATCCCGTGCTGCTCCCGGGGCGGCGGGCACAGCGCCGGCTGCGCTGCGTTTCCTCCCCCGCCGTTCTCCGTGCTCGGCCGCGCATTTGTGCTTTTGTGCTCCCCTTTGCCCCCCTCCCCCCCGCACTCTTCCTTTGGCTCCGTACCCCCGATGAAGGCAGCAGACGGCGGGAGAAGGGTTTAATTGGTTTTATCGTTGTTTTGTTTGCGAACAGAAAGTGCATTACATCGAACGGGGCTTGCAAAGGGCTTTTCCTTCTCTTTACAAACCGAATTGGTTTTAATATAAATTAATAAAGGTTAAGACGCTATGTCACGATAGATCATCGTTATTAGCTTAAAAAAAAAAAAAAGAAGAAAACAATTTACATTCTATAGTATTCTGTATGATACAAAAGGAAAACACACCTTAAATTCAATGACAGCAACTAAATGGATTTTTATATTCCGCCTCAAAGCGGCTGCGCCAATTCCCACCAGCACCAGTTCCGCTCAGTTGGGGTTTCTTTCTCTCGCCTCCTTTACGGCACGGCCTCGGGCTCCGCACCCCGGCGCCATGCGGGCAGTCCCCCCCAGTCCGCGGGGCCCGGCGGCCGTACAAAAAACAAAACGAAGGTATCGTACACGGGCGCTATTCACAGCCGGGACCGCGGGCTATTTACAAAGAGCCTTCAACAGGTGGCCCCGCCGCCGGCGACCCTACCATAACAACGCCGCGGTCCGGCCCGGCTAAGCCGCATCCGGCGACCGTACGAGAACGCGAGCCCGCAGTCCGGCTCCGGCCGCTCGGGGCGTAGAAAAATACATCTGTACATGTGCGCGGGGCTACGCGGAGGCCTCGCCCTCGGCGGGGTGCGGCAGCAGCCCCCCGGCGCCCGGTTTGTGTTTCTTGAGCAGCTGCGCGATCTTCTCGTCGTCCGAGTTGGGGTCGAGGGGTTTGTTGTAGTCGTCGTCGTCGTCCTCGTTGTCCGAGGCGCCCTTCAGCCGCTCCGTCTCCGAGTCCTGCTTCTTCTTGGCCGTCGCCATCTCGGCCGCGTGTTTCTTCCGCCACTTGGTCCGCCGGTTCTGGAACCACACCTGCGGCCCCGCGCCGTCACCGCGCGGCCCCGCCGCCGACCCCGGGCCGCCCCCCCCGGGCCACCCAGCTCACCTTCACCTGGCTCTCGGTCATGCCCAGCGAGTAGGCGAGCCGCGCCCGCTCGGGGCCCGCCAGGTACTTGGTCTGCTCGAAAGTCTTCTCCAGAGCGAAAATCTGCTGCCCGGAGAAGGTGGGCCGCGTGTGCTTCCTCTTGCCGTCCTTGTCCAGCAGGATCGAGCCTTGATCTGCCGGAGGGGGAAACACACGCGCGCGTTACGCTCTGCGCCGCTCCGCTCCGCTCGGGACGCGCGGCCCCGGGCCGGCCCCGCGGTACTCACGCGGCGCGCAGCCGATGCGGGCGTCCCTCCAGGGCGGGCCCTGCACCACGCCTGGCCAGAAGATGGGCGCCCGCCCG